>NW_024412400.1:56660645-56675483 GCF_014898765.1 Herpailurus yagouaroundi
TATATATATTTTTTTATATCTCTATCTCTATATGTCTCTCTATATATATATATATACCTTAAGTGTTTTTGATCACTCTTTTAGTTCTTATTTTACCACTTGAAATGGCTTTGGTTTTCTTTTAGATGTACTATTGAGACTTAAACTGCTTTTTTCAGCAATGAAATACCTATAAGAAACCAGTGTGCCCCAGAATCATTTCCATTAACTGGGCCTCCAAATGAAGTGCTGTGTATCAATTCCTTCAGGCTTGAGATACACTGCAGGGTTCTTTCTCCTGGTAAATGAAGCATGTTTTTTGGAGCACCGTGCATATCAGTGAATAGGAGACTAGGGAAAAATAAAGTGTTGATAGTCTTAATATCTAGTCTGGAAAGAAGAAGTGAACCAGATAGAAGCTTTAGCAGATGGAAACATAGTCAAGATATATTTTAAAAAGATGGGAGGACTCTTATTAGTTGGCATGTAAAACAATATAATTAACTGAGATAGGGTCAGATGATCTCATTTCAGAGAATAGCTCATTGGCCAAAGTCTATTTATTTTCTTTACAAATAGTTTTCCTAGTACACTTAACACATGCTTTTTGAAATCATTGGAGAGACAATCATAACAGATGATGATTAGATACTGGTTTTAATATTTCCTAACACTCCTTCTGGTATTAATGTATGCAAATGTACCTAAAGGTTTCATTTTGCCTTTAGAACATGGACTAGAAAAGTAAACAGTGCTTTTTACTTAAAACACTCCAGTGCTTCTGTGCTGAGTGTTACTAATAGCTTTGTTGTTCTAGTACAATTCTCTAGGTGCTCCTCTTTCCCTTTGTAATCTGCCTTTCATTAATTGAAGCAGATAGTCTTATGATTTGGATTCAGAAGTATATGAGGTGTGAAAATATATTCATATATATTGGCTAATGAGACTGATTTTGTAGCAAACACAGCAGGCCTATCCATCTCAGTATGTGTTTATCTTCAGAAGAGTCACTTTGGATGAGATATGCAATGTTTGCCCATTCTATCGTTCCTGCTTGAATTATCTTTTTGGAGCCTTCTTTGGAAATGGCTTTGGAAGTTGTTGTGAATGTGCTTTAAAATATCTGTGTATAGCATGTTTTTAAAAATTTAAGGTAGGCTTATCTTAGCTTTCAAAGTGGGAACTAATCAATAGTGTATGTAAACATTTGGGTATTACTGTCCTGCAGTCACTGGTTATAAAATCCTCTTTGTCAGCACAAGAGTGGGAGGGTGGGAGGAACTACCTCCACTCATGTGGACACTAGGGGTACCTAGAAAAAGAAATTCACCAGCTCCCATGGTTGTGTTCCTTTGTTTCATTCCATGGAGTGATTTTTACAGAAAGGAGAGATGTCATTTACTACTGGTTTTCACCAGCGATGTTAGCATGAGAAAAATAACAGATGCAGTGCTTAAGAGGGTCTTGGGTTCTCCCACTTATCAACACATTTTATTTATAGTTCTAAAACATCCTTATGTGTTGTCAGGCATTTTTAATCCTCTGCACAATGCTACTAAGCTCTACTTGGTTTCCTCCTACTTTCTTGTGTTTGATAGTATGTCAAAACTGTGCCTTCCTATTTTCATGCCTGAATTTGTGTGTTTTCTTGAACAAAACATTATTTAGACTATCTGAATTATGGCCGATTAATTACATGAGTTTTAAATTCTTTTCACACAAATTCTGAAATTTATATAACCACACAGTTAAAAAAATTCTCTTTAAAATGCACTTTAAATATTTATTAGTTAATTACTCTGACTCTGTTACAATATATTCTCTTCCTGGAATAATGATCCCATTATCCTGCTGGCTGTAATTTTAATTATTATAATAAAATCATAGGAATTCATGTAGATTTAGTACCTATCATACCTCAGGAATTAAAGTGAATGACAGCATGCAATTGGTTGCATACAATTTGACAACTGAAAATGTTTTCTTCCCTTATTACCAGAGTTTGAACAAACAAACAAAAGATATAAATCATAATGGTGCTTTAATACCATGTGTAACTTGGCTTAACGGAGGTCTACACTTATAACATATGTCAGACATACGCCAACAAGTTCCTCCAACATCTTTTCAAGATACAATTGCTTCAAAATTGGCTTTGCCCAAGAAAACACTACAGAATGTAAGATCCTCTGACTTTCCCTCCTCTGTCTCTTTATCTACACTGCAGTAATACAAGTTCAAGGTCCTGATGTTTTTGCAATTCCCATTCCGAACTTGTTTTATACTTCTCTTTTTCATCAATATCAATTTTTAAATTAATTTTTTTTTAATTTATACATACATAGGATACTGAGTCAATCTGGAAATATGAAGGAAAGAGAGGCTGTTCCATACCGCGTGAGATCAATCAGTTAATCCCTATTTTCCCTTTTGAGAACACCTGATTAAAATTTATCTAAGATTATTAACCAATATATTTTTAGAATACCATAATTTATATTATGGTTTAATAAAATGAAACATGTCTTGATTCCAGTCCAAAATCCCTCTAGTATTCCTTGACTATAATGTCAATAGGATACTAAGAATAGGGATGGTGATTCACTCATGTTAGATCAAACTATATAAATGAAAGTATAGAAGATATTTAAATAATGCTTACCAAATATGTGTGATTGAACTTAATGTTCTAGATTAGGTGTCAGCAAACTTGCTCTGTATAGGTCAAGAGAGTAAAATATTTGGCTTTGCAAGCCATCTGGTGTCGTCATGACTACAGAACTCTGCTTTATAATGCAAAGGCAGCCATGGACAATATGCCAATGAATGGACTTGGCTGTGTTTCGATATAGCCTTAGTTATAAAAAGGTGGGCCTGATTTGCCCACTCCTCGTTTAGGTGGATAACATCAAATATGAATGTTTTGCCTAAAATTAAAGTGATAAATGTACCTAATTAGTTTTAGAGATGTTCATTGGCCCAATCATTACTCTTCCCTCATGTGCAGTAAAACAATTGTTTTATAATATATTAGATTTCACATGCTATACAATAATATGGAATTAATTTGTTCAATTTCCCCCTGAAAATTGTTTATATTTACTGATCAAGAATGATAATATATTTTAAAGACATGGCCTGTTTGAAGGATTTGTCATGTCATTTAGAATTTATCATTTGGTGCTCAAGGCTTCTGAAGTTTTACTGAAACATTGTTACCATTTGATGCTTTTGAAGTTTTTTTTTTTTATATATGAAATTTATTGTCAAATTGGTTTCCATACAACACCCAGTGCTCATCCCAAAAGGTGCCATCCTCAATACCCATCACCCACCCTCTCCTCCCTCCCACCCCCCATCAACCCTCAGTTTGCTCTCAGTTCTCAACAGTCTCTTATGCTTTGGCTCTCTCCCACTCTAACCTCTTTTTTATTTTTTTTTCCTTCCCCTCCCCCATGGGTTCCTGTTAAGTTTCTCAGGATCCACATAAGAGTGAAACCATATGGTATCTGTCTTTCTCTGTATGGCTTATTTCACTTAGCATGACACTCTCCAGTTCCATCCACGTTGCTACAAAAGGCCATATTTCATTTTTTCTCATTGCCACGTAGTATTCCATAGTGTATATAAACCACAATTTCTTTATCCATTCATCAGTTGATGGACATTTAGGCTCTTTCCATAATTTGGCTATTGTTGAGAGTGCTGCTATGAACATTGGGGTACAAGTGCCCCTATGCATCAGTACTCCTGTGTCCCTTGGATAAATTCCTAGCAGTGCTATTGCTGGGTCATAGGGTAGGTCTATTTTTAATTTTCTGAGGAACCTCCACACTGCTTTCCAGAGCGGCTGCACCAATTTGCATTCCCAAATGCAAAGGGTTCCCGTTTCTCCACATCCTCTCCAGCATCTATAGTCTCCTGATTTGTTCATTTTGGCCACTCTGACTGGCGTGAGGTGATACCTGAGTGTGGTTTTGATTTGTATTTCCCTGATAAGGAGCGACGCTGAACATCTTTTCATGTGCCTGTTGGCCATCCGGATGTCTTCTTTAGAGAAGTGTCTATTCATGTTTTCTGCCCATTTCTTCACTGGGTTATTTGCTTTTCGGGTGTGGAGTTTGGTGAGCTCTTTATAGATTTTGGATACTAGCCCTTTGTCCGATATGTCATTTGCAAATATCTTTTCCCATTCCGTTGGTTGCCTTTTAGTTTTGTTGGTTGTTTCCTTTGCTGTGCAGAAGCTTTTTATCTTCATAAGGTCCCAGTAATTCACTTTTGCTTTTAATTCCCTTGCCTTTGGGGATGTGTCGAGTAAGAGATTGCTACGGCTGAGGTCAGAGAGGTCTTTTCCTGCTTTCTCCTCTAAGGTTTTGATGGTTTCCTGTCTCACATTCAGGTCCTTTATCCATTTTGAGTTTATTTTTGTGAATGGTGTGAGAAAGTGGTCTAGTTTCAACCTTCTGCATGTTGCTGTCCAGTTCTCCCAGCACCATTTGTTAAAGAGACTGTCTTTTTTCCATTGGATGTTCTTTCCTGCTTTGTCAAAGATGAGTTGGCCATACGTTTGTGGGTCTAGTTCTGGGGTTTCTATTCTATTCCATTGGTCTATGTGTCTGTTTTTGTGCCAATACCATGCTGTCTTGATGATGACAGCTTTGTAGTAGAGGCTAAAGTCTGGGATTGTGATGCCTCCTGCTTTGGTCTTCTTCTTCAAAATGACTTTGGCTATTCGGGGCCTTTTGTGGTTCCATATGAATTTTAGGATTGCTTGTTCAAGTTTCGAGAAGCATGCTGGTGCAATTTTGATTGGGATTGCATTGAATGTGTAGATAGCTTTGGGTAGTATTGACATTTTGACAATATTTATTCTTCCAATCCATGAGCAGGGAATGTCTTTCCATTTCTTTAAATCTTCTTCAATTACCTTCATAAGCTTTCTATAGTTTTCAGCATACAGATCCTTTACATCTTTGGTTAGATTTATTCCTAGGTATTTTATGCTTCTTGGTGCAATTGTGAATGGGATCAGTTTCTTTATTTGTCTTTCTGTTGCTTCATTGTTAGTGTATAAGAATGCAACTGATTTCTGTACATTGATTTTGTATCCTACAACTTTGCTGAATTCATGTATCAGTTCTAGCAGACTTTTGGTGGAGTCTATCGGATTTTCCATGTATAATATCATGTCATCTGCAAAAAGCGAAAGCTTGACTTCATCTTTGCCAATTTGGATGCCTTTGATTTCCTTTTGTTGTCTGATTGCTGATGCTAGAACTTCCAGCACTATGTTAAACAACAGTGGTGAGAGTGGGCATCCCTGTCGTGTTCCTGATCTCAGGGAAAAAGCTCTCAGTTTTTCCCCGTTGAGGATGATGTTAGCTGTGGGCTTTTCATAAATGGCTTTTATGATCTTTAAGTATGTTCCTTCTATCCCGACTTTCTCAAGGGTTTTTATTAAGAAAGGGTGCTGGATTTTGTCAAAGGCCTTTTCTGCATCGATTGACAGGATCATATGGTTTTTCTCTTTTTTTGTTGTTAATGTGATGTATCACGTTGATTGATTTGCGAATGTTGAACCAGCCCTGCATCCCAGGAATGAATCCCACTTGATCATGGTGAATAATTCTTTTTATATGCTGTTGAATTCGATTTGCTAGTATCTTATTGAGTATTTTGGCATCCATATTCATCAGGGATATTGGCCTGTAGTTCTCTTTTTTTACTGGGTCTCTGTCTGGTTTAGGAATCAAAGTAATACTGGCTTCATAGAATGAGTCTAGAAGTTTTCCTTCCCTTTCTATTTCTTGGAATAGCTTGAGAAGGATAGGTATTATCTCTGCTTTAAACGTCTGGTAGAATTCCCCTGGGAAGCCATCTGGTCCTGGACTCTTATTTATTGGGAGATTTTTTGATAACCAATTCAATTTCTTCGCTGGTTATGGGTCAGTTCAAGCTTTGTATTTCCTCCTGATTGAGGTTTGGAAGAGTGTGGGTGTTCAGGAATTTGTCCATTTCTTCCAGGTTGTCCAATTTGTTGGCATATACTTTTCATAGTATTCCCTGATAATTGTTTGTATCTCTGAGGGATTGGTTGTAATAATTGCATTTTCATTCATGATTTTATCTATTTGTGTCATCTCCCTTTTCTTTTTGAGAAGCCTGGCTAGAGGTTTGTCAATTTTGTTTATTTTTTCAAAAAACCAACTCTTGGTTTCGTTGATCTGCTCTACAGTTTTTTTAGATTCTATATTGTTTATTTCTGCTCTGATCTTTATTATTTCTCTTCTTCTGCTGGATTTAGGCTGCCTTTGCTATTCTGCTTCTAGTTCCTTTAGGTGTGCTGTTAGATTTTGTATTTGGGATTTTTCTTGTTTCTTGAGATAGGCCTGGATTGCAATGTATTTTCCTCTCAGGACTGCCTTCGCTGCATCCCAAAGCGTTTGGATTGTTGTATTTTCATTTTCGGTTGTTTCCATATATTTTTTAATTTCTTCTCGAATTGCCTGGTTGACCCACTCATTCGTTAGTAGGGTGTTCTTTAACCTCCATGCTTTTGGAGGTTTTCCAGACTTTTTTCTGTGGTTGATTTCAAGCTTCACAGCATTGTGGTCTGAAAGTATGCATGGTATGATTTTAATTCTTGTAAACTTATGAAGGGCTGTTTTGTGACCCAGTATATGATCTATCTTGGAGAATGTTCCATGTGCACTCGAGAAGAAAGTATATTCTGTTGCTTTGGGATGCAGAGTTCTAAATAGATCTGTCAAGTCCATCTGATCCAATGTGTCATCCAGGGCCCTTGTTTCTTTATTGACCGTGTGTCTAGATGATCTATCCATTTCTGTAAGTGGGGTGTTAAAGTCCCCTGCAATTACCACATTCTTCTCAATAAGGTTGCTTATGTTTATGAGTAATTGTTTTATATATTTGGGCGCTCCGGTATTCGGCGCATAGACATTTATAATTGTTAGCTCTTCCTGATGGATAGACCCTGTCACTATTATGTAATGTCCTTCTTCATCTCTTGTTACAGCCTTTAATTTAAAGTCTAGTTTGTCTGATATAAGTATGGCTACTCCAGCTTTCTTTTGGCTTCCAGTAGCATGATAAATAGTTCTCCATCCCCTCACTCTCAATCTAAAGGTGTCCTCAGGTCTAAAATGAGTCTCTTGTAGACAGCAAATAGATGGGTCTTGTTTTTTTATCCATTCTGATACCCTATGTCTTTTGGTTGGCGCATTTAATCCATTTACATTCAGTGTTATTATAGAAAGATATGGGTTTAGAGTCATTGTGATGTCTGTATGTTTTATGCTTGTAGTGATGTCTCTGGTACTTTGTCTCACAGGGTCCCCCTTAGGATCTCTTGTAGGGGTGGTTTAGTGGTGACAAATTCCTTCAGTTTTTGTTTGTTTGGGAAGACCTTTATCTCTCCTTCTATTCTAAATGACAGGTTTGCTGGATAAAGGATTCTCGGCTGCATATTTTTTCTGTCTAGCACACTGAAAATCTCGTGCCAACTCTTTCTGGCCTGCCAAGTTTCAAAAGAGAGATCAGTCACGAGTCTTATAGGTCTCCCTTTATATGTGAGGGCACGTTTACCCCTTGCTGCTTTCAGAATTTTTTCTTTATCCTTGTATTTTGCCAGTTTCACTATGATATGTCGTGCAGAAGATCGATTCAAGTTACGTCTGAAGGGAGTTCTCTGTGCCTCTTGGATTTCAATGCCTTTTTCCTTCCCCACTTCAGGGAAGTTCTCAGCTATTATTTCTTCAAGTACCCCTTCAGCACCTTTCCCTCTCTCTTCCTCCTCTGGGATACCAATGATGCGTAGATTATTTCTTTTTAGTGTATCACTTAGTTCTCTAATTTTCCCCTCATACTCCTGGATTTTTTTATCTCTCTTTTTCTCAGCTTCCTCTTTTTCCATAACTTTATCTTCTAGTTCACCTATTCTCTCCTCTGCCTCTTCAATCCGAGCCGTGGTGGTTTCCATTTTGTTATGCATTTCGTTTAAAGCGTTTTTCAGCTCCTCGTGACTGTTCCTTAGTCCCTTGATCTCTGTAGCAAGAGATTCTCTGCTGTCAGCTATACTGTTTTCAAGCCCAACGATTAATTTTATGACTATTATTCTAAATTCACTTTCTGTTATATTATTTAAATCCTTTTGAATCAGCTCATTAGCTGTTGTTATTTCCTGGAGATTCTTCTGAGGGGAATTCTTCCGCTTGGTCATTTTGGATAGTTCCTGGTGTGGTGAGGACCTGCAGGGCACTTCCCCTGTGCTGTGGTGTATAACTGGAGTTGGTGTGCGGAGCCGCAGTCAGACCTGATGTCTGCCCCCAGCCCACCGCTGTGTCCACAGTCAGACTGGTGCGTGCCTTCTCTTCCCCTCTCCTAGGGGCGGGATTCACTGTGGGGTGGGGTGGCCTTTCTGGCCTACTTGCACACTGCCAGGCTTGTGATGCTGGGGATCTGGCGTCTTAGCTGGGGTGGGTAGGCAAGGTGCACGGGGGCAGGAGGGTCAGGCTTAGCTTGCTTCTCCTTAGGTGATCCACTTCAGGAGGGGCCCTGTGGCAGCAGCCGGGAGTCAGATCCGCTGCCAGAGGTTTGGCTCCGCAGAAGCGCAGAGTTGGGTGTTTGCGCGGAGCGAGCAAGTTCCCTGGCAGGAACTGGTTCTCTTTGGGATTTTGGCTGGGGGATGGGCGGGGGAGATGGCGCTGGCGAGAGCCTTTGTTCCCCACCAAACTGAGCTTTGTCGTCCGGGGGCTCAGCAGCTCTCCTTCCCTTTGTCCTCCAGCCTTCCCGCTTTCTGAGAAGAGCTGTTAACTTATGACCTCCCAGTCGCTAAGTCACGCTTGCTGTCGGAACACAGTCTGTCAGGCCCCTCCGCTTTTTGCAAGCCAGACTCGGGGGCTCTGCTTGGCCGGCGAGCCGCCCCTCCTCCCCGGCTCCCTCTGGCCAGTCTGTGGAGCATGCACCGCCTCGCCGCCCTTCCTACCCTCTTCCGTGGGCCTCTCTTCTGCACTTGGCTCCGGCGACTCTGTTCTGCTAATCCTCTGGTGGTTTTCTGGGTTATTTAGGCAGGTGTAGGTGGAATCTAAGTGATCAGCAGGACGTGCGGTGAGCCCAGCGTCCTCCTACGCCACCATCTTCCCTCTCTCTCAGTTTATTGTGTTTTAATATTTCTTCTTAAAATCTGTGTATTGCTAAAATTTAACCCTAATAATCTTTACTCCTGTAAATGATGCACTTGGATGATCAGTATTTATAATAGTTACTGGTTATTTAGAGTTTATAGCTTTCTTATAACTTTAAGTCTTCATTATTTTTCTTGTGTTCTAGAGATTTTTTTAATGAATCCTTTTATGTATAAATTGATGACTAAAGTTATGTCTACTTTTTCCAGAGACAATATACTCTTGCTGTTAGTTCAGGGCAAGAGCAAGATAGAAGCATTAATTATTCCAATGGATCATCTCCATCCAGTTCCAGTGTTTGTGATAACTTAAAGACAGTTTAGAGCTCCCAAAATGTCAAGGATGTATTTCCAAGTCACATTTTCCCTCATCTTGAACTGCCAACTTAAAACCAACGGTTTCTACCAGAATCAGTCTGCTTTCTCACCTTGTTGGCATACTCTTAACTCCATTTTTTTAAACCACCAAAGGAAAAGGCTGTTAAAACAACTAATTTTCTGAAACTCTTAGCTGGGGTCATGAGATAACCCAAGGGAAAAATTATCTCCCGTACTCAAGGCGAAGCTGATCCATTAGGTTGTCTCCCTGACTTTGCCTAAGCAATACCTGCAAGAAGAATTGAAATATACGTGGGGTGTGTGTGTGTGCGTGCGTGTGTGTGCATGGGAGTGTGTGCGTGTGCATGTAGTTTTTTTCCTATTTCAGTAGCAGATTTTATTTAAATTTGCTAGCTCATCATTACCTGAAGATGAGATTCTGATTTTTCTTTTTCCACTGTGCTTAATTTGCTCTTTATCCTATCCATTAATACTTAATTTACCTAACTATGCTGTCTTATTTCTAATTTTTTTTTTTTTTTTTTTTTTGGCAGGGGGCAGGGGGCGGTCTTTTTGGAGAAGTATCTCCTCTGTGATTTCTATTACTTCACCAATCGTTTTTAAAAATTGTGAACATTCATATTTTATAATTTTAGGAAGCTCTTCCATTACTCTGCTTTTGTGGGAATTCCGATTCTCTCGTATTTGACTTAACTCTTTCATGGTGTGTGTGTGTGTGTGTGTGTGTGTGTGTGTGTGCGTGAGTGTGTGTGATTTATACGTTTTGTTAGTTTTTAATTTCAGTTTCTTCTTTTCTTTACCCTGTGCACAGTGCCTTTTGGGATTCATTTTAGTTCAGACAATTTTCAATGATATCTCCTAAGTAGCAGTTATTAATCTATACGCAAAATTTACAGAGATGAATAAAAAGTTATCTACAATCAAGAAACTTGTCATCTGTTGGGGAAAAAAAAAGTGTATTCAACTAAGTGTAACATAAATAAGAGAGATATTGAGAATGCCCAAAGTGCTATTGAAGCAGAGCAGAGGAAGCAATTCATTTTGACATAGGGAGCTGGGAACTGCTTCATGAACAGGTGGCAACAGGGTTCAGTAATTACTGAAGATACAATCTTCTTTTCAAGCCATGTGCCTGCTGTTAGAGTTTCTTGGACCTCTTTTGCTGGCAATGTGAGAGTTTTAAGGCTCTTTTCAGCCCCAACTAAATCTTTAAACACCTCCAAGTTTTAAAACATGCCTCTTCTGGTCCATCAATAGTAAATTTACAACCTACAGGTCAGAACCAAAAGCTTTTCAAAGCGTAATTGACAAATACCAGGAAGCATCTCACTTTATCACAGAAAACTTTAAAACTTCAACATGAACCTGGCAAATGTGGGGAGTATTGCCTTCAATCAGGATCACTCCAGCTATTTCTCTCAAACTCAGTGGGAAGGTAAGAACAAATTTCAGGAGACCAAAATAATACTAAAAGCCTCTTAGAATAGCATGCAGCAAGCAATACTGAGTCCCCACAGTCTCAATATGAGATAAATTTATATCATATGTCAAAACCCTAGAACTAATTTTGCAGTACACTAAATCGAATGCAACTTCTGGTTGCTGTCGGAAATTCCCTTTGTACAACTCTGTTGTGCAGTAACTTTAACTTTCTTTCCTTCTTATTAGGAAATTTTTGCAATCAGTAGGAAAAATAGATTGGCTGGTAATGCTTTTTAATTAGACTCATAGATAATGTTACTATTTTTATGTCATTTGTTTATAATCAGACAAATTAATGCATGACTTTTCTTAGCAAATTTTAATTTCTAGCCATGGGTGCTGATGAAATTATAACTTGCTTTGGTATCAGGCCTATACAGCTATGCCTTGATAATGGCAACTGTGCTGAAAAAATAATAAAATAATTCATAAAAGATAAATGAGCTGAACATTTTAATTAAGCAACATATCGAGAAATGTAATAATATTGCTACTCCAGTTTCACTGTATAGGGTTTAATTTTTAAAATACACACTTTGGAATCTAAAATTGCCTTGTTGTCATACTAACTAGCTAGTCTATCAGTTCTTTTTATTTTATGGTTTTTACACTCTTAGGTACTTGAGTAGATTCCTGCAGACTCAATACCCTATAAGTATGAACACTCTAAAATATATACATTTAAGTTGCAAAAATGCAAGTTAAATATTAAGAATTTTGTATTTTTCTTTCTACCTTTTTTTAGAAATTATATCTTCAGTGTCAGTAGAATTTTTTCTGTTTCCCTAGATGTTTCAAAGAATAGCTCCATATGCATTCATGGGGAGACAAAATGAATTTGGCTTAACATGAATCTTCCTCAGCAGGGTGGCATATAATGTTATGAAATAACTCTTGTGAAGTGTCCTCTCTTCACAATTTATTTTTTTTCAAATTTTAGGAAAAATACACTATTCTCCCTACTCTTGCAGAAATTTATTGAATATGATTTCATGAAGCAAAATACACATAAAAGAATATATATATACACACACACACACACACAAAATACATATAAAAGCATACATTTCTAGTAGTGTATTAAAAGTCTTATTTGATGAAATGGAATTGTTTTTATAGTATTTTTCTTAGCCTGTTGTAAGATAAATTATAACTTTGAAATTAAAATGACAGTATATCTTATGCATATAACCAAGAATACACTCTTGTCCTGATATTTAAAAATAATTTGTGGATTTTACTCAGTAAGGTAATTGGTAACAGAAATTACTATTTAATGTCATTTAAGCATCACTATGCATAGATTGTGTTTTCCTTTCCAGTAGAATAACAAAAACAAGACTATAAATGGAATCCATGTAATACATAATATTGCTTGATTAAAAATACTTCTCACTTTTATCCTTTACTTTAATTAGGGCAGAATATTTATTGTCTGCATACGTATTTAGTAAAGATTTCTTATGACTAGATATATCAAATTCTGCACTGAAAATATATAAGTAATTGTCCCTCTGGCATTTGGAGTAGTAAGAAATCTAGCCTAGAAATTGCAGTGCCCAAAGCCTTTATTCCAGCTTTCCCCTCAAAGAAGAACACAAGGTAAGAACATTTAATATTAGAGTCAGTTTAGGATACTAGGTTTATTTGATCTTATTTTAGAGAAAGCAGTTACCTGAGAGATGGTGGGTAGGAAATTGCCCTACAGATGTAGGAACAGAAAAGGGGATATTGAGAAGGCATTTAGTAGAAGGGATCTGTTTATTAAAAGCTAGACTATAAAGAGGGGATATAAGGGGAAAAGGAGCAGGAAATGAGACTTTGGGACACTTGTAATTAGGAAAAAACATTCTGTTTGCATTCTTGCCAGAAGCTGATCTTCCCCTGAGGCTTGAATATAATTACAAGCCAAACAAGACACTTAGGATCTGCAGATTGATATTGTACATAGATCTCTATTTAGCTACTCTCTTGTTCTTTACCCAAGAAATCTAAATATGAGTGTTTTAAAACACGTCTTAACCTATGTTTTGACATGGTATCTATAAAATTATTTTTAAATGTTTTATTTAAATTCTAGTTAACATATAGCGTAATATTAGTTTCAGGATTAAAATTTAGTGATTCATCACTTACGTATAATGCCCAGTGAGCATCCATACAAGTGCCCCCGTTAATACCTATCACCCATTCAGCCAATCCCTCCACTCACCTCATGTCCAGCAACCTTCAGTGTGTTCTCTATAATTAAGAATCCCTTATGGTTTGTCCCCTTCTCTTTTTTGCCCTTTCTCCTATGTTCACCTGTTTTGTTTCTTACTTTCACATATGAGCAAAATCACATGATATTTGTCTTTCTCTGACTGACTTTTCTCACTTAGCATAATATACTCTAGCTCCATCCATGTTGTTGCAAATGGCAAGATTTCATTCTTTTTGATGGTTGAGTAATATTCCATTATTTATATATACCATGTCTTCTTTATTCATTCATTAGTCGATAGACATTTGGGCTCTTTACACAGTTTGGCTATTCTTGATAATGATGCTATAAATATCTGGGTGTATGTTCCCCTTCTAATCAGTATTTTTGTATCCTTTGAGTAAATACTGGTAAAATTGCTGGGTCATAGGGTAGATCTATTTGTAACGTTTTTTTTGGGGGGGGGGAGGGCGGGGTGGGAATTACCAGGTTTTATTATCTTCCTAATCATATAGAATGCTTCATGAATTTGAGTGTCATCCTTGTGCAATGGCCAGGCTAATCTTCTCTATATCATTCCAATTTTAGTATATGTGCTACCAAAGCAAGCACTATTTTTAACTTTTTAAGGAATTTCCATACTCTTTTCCAGAGTGGCTGCACCAGTTGGCACTCCCACGGACAGTGTGAGAGTTTCCCCTTTCTCTGCATCCTTGCCAACATCTGTTGTCTCCTGTGTTGTTAACTTCAGCCATTCTGACAGGTGTGAGGTCATATCTTATTGTGGTTGTGACTTGTATTTCCCTGATGATGAGTGATATTGGCACCTTTTCATGTGTTTGTTCCTCATCTATAAGTCTTCATTGGAAAATTTCTATTAATGTCTTCTGACCATTTATTTTTTTAAGTTTGTTTATTTATTATTTTGAGAGGGAGGGAGTAGGGGCAGAGACATAGAGGGAGATAAAGAAGCTCAAGCAAGCTCTGTGCTGTCAGCACAGACCCTGATGCAGGGCTCTATCTCATGAGCCATGAGATCATCACCTGAGCAGAAGTCAAGAGTTGAACACTCAAACGACTGAGCCACCCAGGCACGTCTCTGCCCATTTATTAACTGTATTATTTATTTTTTGGGTGTTGAGTTTGGTAAGTTCTTTGTAGATTTTGGATACTAACTCTAATCAGATATGTCATATTCAAATATCTTCTGTTGAATTTCTATGCAGAAGTAGTAAAGCAGCAGAAAGAGAAATAAAGCAATTGATCCTATTTACTATTGTACCAAAAACCATAAGATACCTAGGAATAAACCTAACCAAAGAGATAAAAGATCTGTACCCTGAAAAGTACAGAACACTTAAGAGAGAAATTGAAGGTGACACAAAGAAATGGAAAAATATTTCATGCTCGTGGATTGGAATAACAAATACTGTTAAAATGTCTACACTACCTGGGGCACCTGGGTGGCTCAGTCAGTTAAGCATGGACTTTTGATCAGCTCAAGTCATGATCTCACAGTTCATGGGACTGAGACCTACATCAGGCTCTGTTGCTAAAAGCAGGAAGCCTGCTTGGCATACTTTCCTTCTTCCTCTTCCTCTTCCTCTTCCTCTTCCTCTTCCTCTTCCTCTTC
>NW_024412400.1:56675493-56743148 GCF_014898765.1 Herpailurus yagouaroundi
TCCTCTTCCTCTTCCTCTTCCTCTTCCTCTTCCTCTTCCTCTTCCTCCCTCCCTCCCTCCTTCCTTCCCTCTCCCTCTCCCTCTCCCTCTCTCTCTCTGCCCCTCCCACAATCATGCTCTCTCCCTCTCAGAATAAACATACATTTAAAGAAAATAAATGGCTACACTACCCAAAGTAATCTATACATTTAATGCAATCCCTATCAAAATATCACCAACATTCTCCACAGAGCTAGAATAAACAGTGCTAAAATTTGCATAGAGCCACAAAAGACCCTGAATAGCCAAAGAAATCTTGAAATAAAAAAGTTGAAGGCATTACTATTCTGGACTTCAGGTTATATTACAAAGCTGTAGTCACCAAGACAGTATGGTACTGGCACAAAAAAAACAGGCACATTGATAAGTGGAACAAAATAGAAAACCCAGAAATGTCCCCACAACTATGTGGTCAAAATTATTTCTTTTAATGAATTTTACATTGATTTTTTACCAAAGTATAATTGACATAGAGTATATTATTTTTAGGTGTACCACATGATACATTTGTATATATTGTGAAAGCATCACCACAATAAGTCTAGTTACCATTCATAAGCATACAGATTACAAAATTATTTTCTTGTGATGAGAACTTTTTAAGGTTTACTTAGCAACTTTAAAATTTGCAACACAATATAATGGAAGATAGTCTTCATGCTGTATGTTTCATCCCCATCACTTATTTATTTTATACTGGAAGCAGGTACCTCTTGATCCTCTTTACCCACTTTGCCCAACCCCATCCCATTTCCCTGTAGCAACACCAGTATATTCTCTGTATTTATGAGTTAGGTTTAGTTTTGTCTGGTTTGTTTATATGTTTTGTTTTTTAGATTCCACATGTAAATGAAATCATATAATATTTGTTTTTCTCTGACTTATTTTAGTTATCATAATGCCCTCAAGGTTCATCCATGTTGTTGCAAATGGCAAGATTCCATTCTTTTTTATGGCTAATATTCCATTGTGTATATACACCATATCTTCTTTATCCAGTCATCCGTCACTAGACTCTTAGGTTGTTTCAATATCTTGGGTATTATAAATAATGCTACAATGAATAAAGGGGTATAAATGTTTTCAAATTAGTGTTTTTGTTTTCTTCAGATAGATGCAAGTGGATATGCTGGATCACATGGTAGTTCTAGTTTTAATTATTTTGAGGACATCATACTGTTTTCCACACTGACTGTACCAATATACATTCCCACCAACACTGCATGAGGGTACTCTTTTCTCCACATCCTACCCGACACTTGTAATTTCTTGTCCTTTTGATAATAGCCATTCTGAAAGGCATGAAGTGATATATTATTGTGGTTTGGGTTTGCATTTTCCTAGTGATTAATGATGTTGGGCATCTTTTCATGTGCTTTTTGGCCATCTATATGTCTTCTTTGGGAAATGTCTGTTAGATCCTCTGCCCATTTTTTTTTTTTAACGTTTATTTATGTTTGAGACAGAGAGAGAGAGAGAGCATGAATGGGGGAGGGTCAGAGAGAGAGGGAGACACAGAATCTGAAACAGGCTCCAGGCTCTGAGCTGTCAGCACAGAGCCCGACGTGGGGCTCGAACTCACGGACCACGAGATCATGACCTGAACCAAAGTCAGCCACTTAACCGACTGAGCCACCCAGGCACCCCTATCCTCTGCCCATTTTTTAATCAGACTTCTTGTTTTTTCCTAATGAGTTGTGGAAGTTCTTTCTGTATTTTGAATATTAACTTCTTATAGGATATATTATTTACAAATATTTTTACCCATTTAGTAGGTTGCCTTTTTACTTTGTTGAAGTTTCCTTCACTGTGCAGAAGCTTTTTGGTTGGATGTTGACCCACTTATTTTTGCTTTTGTTACCATTGCCTTTAGAGTAAGATAGATAGATAGATAGATAGATAGATAGATAGATAGATAGATAGATAACCAAGAACAATGTCCAGGAGCTTAGTGCTTATGTTTTTTGTTTTGTTTATTGTTTGTTTTAGACTTTTTTAAGGTTCTAGTCTTAACATTCAACTTTTTAGTCTGTTTTGAGGGGTGTGTGTGTGTGTGTGTGTGTGTGTGTGTCTGTGTGTGTGTGTGTGTGTGGTGTAAGATAGTGGTCTAATTTAATGGTCTAATTTAAATCTTTTCCATATGGATGTCCAGTTTTTCCAACACCACTTACTAAAAAAAACTATGAGGACATCTGGGTGGCTCAGTTGGTTAAGTGGCTCAGTTGGTTAAGTGTTCAGCTCTTGGTTGCAGATTGGGTCATGATCTCACAGTTCATGTGTTTGAGCCCCACATTGGGGCTCCAGGCTGACAGTGGGGAGCCTGCTTGGTGTTCTCTATCTCTGCCCCTTCCATGCTCACATTCTCTCTCCCTCTCTCTCTCTCTCTCAAAATAAATAAATAAACTTAAAAAAAATTTTAAAAATATAATGTAAAAAAAAAAGAAAAATAACACAAAACTGTCCTTTCTTAATTTATATCTTGTCTACTTTGTTGTAAATTTATTGACCATATATGTGTGGGTATATTTCCAATTTCTCTATTTTATATTCTGTTTTTATCAGTACCATACTGTTTTGATTACTATAGCTTTGTACTATAGTCTGAAATCAGAGGTCATGATGCTTCTAGCACTGGGATTTTGTTTTTTTGGGTTTTTTTGTTTGGGTTTTTTTTTGTTGTTTTTTTGTTTTGTTTTGCTTTTTCTTTTTCTGTGTGTGTGTGTGTGTGTGTGCGCGCACGCGCACGTGTGTGTGTTTTGAGAGTTGTTTGTCTATTCAGGCTCTCTTTGGTTCCATATAAATTTTAGGATTATTTGTTCTATTCCTGTGAAGAATGCCATTAAAATTTTGATAGAGATTGCATTGTATTATAGATTGCTTTAGGTAATATGGGCATTTTTGCAATATTCTTCAATCTATGGGCATGAAATACATTTCCACTTTTTTGTCTTTACTTTCTTTTCTTTTTTTTGTTTAATTTTATTTTAGATGGAGAGCACCGGTGGGGGGAGGGGCAGAGAGAGAGAGAGAGAGAGAGAGAGAGAGAATGAATCTCAAGAAGGATCCATGCTCAGTGTGGAGCCTGATGCAGGGTTTGATCCCATGATTCTGGGATCATGACCTAAACCAAAATCAAGAGTCAGACTCTCAGCTGACTAAGCCACCCAGGTGCTCCTGTCTTCACTTTCTTTTATCAGTGTCTTAATACTTTCAGTGTACAGGTTTTTCATTTCTGTGGTTAAATTGATTCCTACATATTTATTATTTTTGATGCAATTATAAATGGCATTTAAAAATTCTCTTTCTGATAGTTCATTGTTAGTATATAAATACTCAACAGACTTTTTTGTATACTGATTTTGTAACCTACAAATTCACTGAATGCATTTATTAGTACTGACAGCTTTTTGGTGGAGTTTTTAGGGTTTTCTAGATATAAAATCATGTAATTCACAAATAGTAATAGATTTACATCTTCCTTTCCAATTTTGATGCCCTTCATATCTTTCTTTTTTTTCCCCCTAATTTCTCTGGCTTGAACTTCAAATACTGTGTTGAATAAAACTAATAAAAGTAGTGAACCTTGTATTGTGAGTGATTTCAAGGGAAAGTTTTCAGCTTATCAGCATTGAGAGTGATGTTTTCTATGGGTTTGCCATGGTCTTTGTTATTTTAGTTACATTTAGTCTATATCTACTTTGTTCAAAATTTTAGGATAAATGGATTTTGAATTTTGAAAAATGATTTTCTGCATGTATTGAGATGGATATATGATTGTAGTCCTACATTTTTTAATATGGTGTGTAATATTGATTTGTATGTTGAACCCTTCCTACATATCTGGAATAAATCCTACTTGATCATTGTGGATGAATCCTTTCAATGTATTGTTGAATTTGGTTTGGTAATATATTGATGACAATTTTTGCATCTGTGTTTGTTAGGAATATTGACCTTTAATTTGTTTTTGTTTTTTTTTTTTTTTTTTTTTTTTTTTTTTGTAGTGATCTTGTCTGATTTTGGTATCAGAGTAATGCTGGCCTTGTAAAATGAGTTTGGGAGTATTCCCTCCACTGAAGATTTTAGTAACAATTTAAGAAGGTTAGGTATTGAATCTCTTTGAATGTTTGTAAAATACACCAGTGAAGCTGTTTAGTTCCAAATTTTTTCTTTGTTGGGAGTTTTTTGATTACTGGTTCAACCTCCTTACTTGCAATCAGTTTACTCAAATTTTCTGCTTTGTGATTCAATTTTAGAATATCGTATGTTCTAGGAATTTACCCATTTCTTCTAGATCTTCCAATTTGTTGGCATAAAATCGTTCATAGTATTCTCTTTATGGTCCATTGTATTCCTTTGATGTCAGTTGTAATTTCTTCTTGATTTCTGATTTTATTTATTTGAGCCTTCCCTCATTTTTCATAGTGTGTTAGCTAAAGGTTTGCCAATTTTGCTTATCCTTTCAAAGAACTGGCTCTTGTTTCATTGATATTTTTTTTTCTTGGTCTCTTTCATTTATTTATGATCTGATCTTTATTATTTCCTTCCTTCTATCTTTAGGCATTATTTGATCTTCTAGCAAGCTGTGTCTTTTGATTGGGGAACTTAGTCCATTTACATTTAAAGAAGTTATTAATCAGTTTATACTCATTACCATGTTCTTAATAAGTTTTCTGGGTGTTTTGTAGCTACTCCATGCTCCTTTCTTTTTCTCTTCCTTCTCTTGTGGTCTGATGACTTTCTGTAGTTTTATGTTTAGATTCTTTCCAATTATCTCTTAGGTATCTATTATAGGTTTTTGCTTTGTAGTTAGCATCTGGCTCACATATAACAGCCTATATATATATATATATATATATATATATATATATAGAGAGAGAGAGAGAGAGAGAGAGAGAGAGAGAGAGAGAGAGAGAGAGTAGTCCTTTAATTTTAAAGCAAGTTAATTTTGAACACATTCTAAAACTCTATTTATACTCCCCTTCCCTATTTTATATTTTTGAAATTACATTTTACATATTTTTATTTTCTATATTCCTTAACTAATTATTGTAGGTATAGTTGATTTTACTACCTTTTTCTTTTAACCTTAATACTAGTTTTGTAAGTGATTAATCCACTTCCTTTACTACATATTTATGATGATCAGTGAGATTTTTACTTTCATTACATTTTCTTATTAATAATTAATGTTATGTCCAGGTTAAATAAATCCCTTTAACATTTTCTGTAATGCTATTTTAGTGGTGATGAACTCTGTTAGCTTTTGCATGTCTGAAAAACTCTTTAATGGACTTTTAGTTATGAATGATAATCTTGCCATGTGTAGTATCCATGGTTAGAAGTGTTTTGCTTTTAGTACTTTGAGAGTATCCTTCTATTCCCTCTAGCCTACAAAATTTGCTGATAATTATGCTTATAGTCTTAGGTAGGATTACTTTTAAATAACAAGTTGATTTTCTCTTGCTGCATTTGAGATTCTCTCTTTAACATTGACATACTTATTGTCGTGTGTCTTGGTGAAGGTGTCTTTGGGTTCATCTCATTTGGAAATCTCCTGCATAACCTGTTTCCTTCCCCAGGTTAGGAAAGTTTTCAACCATTACATCCTCAAATAAGTTTTCTGCCCCTTTCTGTCCCTACTCTTCCTGGAATCCCTATAATGTAAATGTTATTCCACTTGACATTATCCCATTGGTCCCTTAAGCTATCTTCATTTTTGAACTTTTTCTTTTTCCTGCTCTGTTTGAGTGAGTTCTAATGCCATCTTCAGATCATTGATTCTAGTGCTTAGTTGACTGTTGAACTCTTTTAGTGTATTTCTCAGTTCAATTATTGTACTCTCCAGCTCTGTGACCTCTTTTTATACTTATATTTTCTCTTTATTGAACTTGTCTCTTTATTCATTCTTCTGAGTACAGTAGTAATGTACTTTATGACTTCTTTAGAAGATGTACATAAAGATGTACATAAAGAACATCTTGGGGCACCTGGGTGGCGCAGTCGGTTAAGCGTCCGACTTCAGCCAGGTCACGATCTCACGGTCTGGGATTCCAGCCCCGCGTCGGGCTCTGGGCTGATGGCTCGGAGCCTGGAGCCTGTTTCCGATTCTGTGTCTCCCTCTCTCTCTGCCCCTCCCCCGTTCATGCTCTGTCTCTCTCTGTCCCAAAAATAAATAAACGTTGAAAAAAAAAAAAGAACATCTTTATGACTGTTACTACGAACTCTTTAGCAAGTAAAGAATTATATATGTTTATTTCATTGGGCCTTTTTCTGGAGTTTTATTCTTCCAATTAGACATTTTTCTGTCTCTTCATTTTGCTTGGCTTCTTTTTTTTTTTTTAAAGGTTTATTCATTTCTGAGAGAGAGACAGAAAGAGAGACAGCGCACACAAATGGGGGAGGAACAGAGAGAGAGGGAGACACAGAATCCAAAGCAGGCTCCAGGCTCTGAGCTGTCAGCACAGAGCCCAAAGTGGGCTTGAACTCTTGAACCATGATATCATTACCTGAGCCAAGGTTGGAAGCTTAACCTACTGAGCCACCAAGGCGCCCCATTTTTGCTTGGCTTCTTATGTTTGTTTCTATTTATTCAATGAAAAACAACTGTCTCCTGGTTTTGAATGGGTGTCCATGTGTAGGCTATGAACCTTATCATTTACTATTGTCTTAGTTCTTGGATGTTTCTTGAAGTGTCTCTCTCATTCTTTTAGACCCATTGGCTCAGAAACATAATACACCCTGGCCTCCAGAACCTGGCACTCAAGTGACCTCCCCTACGTAGGTTGTGTATGCCTGCTGAATGTGGAGGGCCATGAAGAGGGTGGAACACCCGCTGCCCCTTTTTGGGCCAGAAGAGGGATGTAGTGAGGTGAGGCACTTGTCTGCGATCTTTAGGGCCACTGCAGCAGTAGCACAGGGGATAAGGCATTCAATGTCTCTGGTGGAGTTCTGGCCTTGGCTGAGGAGGAGCTTCTAGCAAGTCAGAATGAGAGTACAAAAATGGCAATTGCCAGTGCTGGCACTGACAAGGTAGAGAATGTAAAAATGGTACCTGCCAGCATCTTTGTCCCTTGAGAGTCCCAAGGTGCTTTTGCCCCTCTGGCAAATTATGATTAGCAAATGAATCACGCATATGATCTAGCCTCTTTTCAATCCACTGCTTTTGGTCTGGGTCCCAGTGCAACTATCTGCATATGTGCTCTTCAAGAGATACTAAATAATACTTCATTCCCTATGAACCTATGGTTCTTCTGGATGTAAGTCTGTTGGGTTTTAAAGTTAAACATTTGGGGGGCTCAACTCTCTGGTTCAGTCTCAAACACCATTGTGCGTAATGTGTGGTACAATACCCTTGCTCCTCAGAGAGGAGTTTGATATTTGTGAGAACTTTGTGTTGATGTGTTGCTGTGCTGGGCATGAGGGTTTGGGTAAGACCACATCTCTGCCTTTGTTACATGTCTCATTGTGGCACTTTTTTCCTTTGTTGTAGAGGAGATCTTCAGCTAGTTACTAAGGATTTTCAGAGGGAATCGTGCCTTATATAGCTGTAGCTGTGTTGTGTCTATGGAAGGAGGTGAACTCAGGATCTTCCTGAGCAGCCATCTTGAACTGCCTCTACCAACAAAATTAGTTTTAATCATTTCTCTTCAATGGTATTATCAGAAAAAAATACCAATTTTAATACCAAGTGGAATTTTACTTAGAACCAAATGCCACTGTCAAGCAACTATATTTGTGTTTATTTGGTTAAAAATCATAATCTTTGCCATTACTATTTTTTTTTAATCAGCGTTTGAGGAGATTGCAAAAAACACAAATGTTGAGTGTTAAAATGTGACTAAGATACTAAGAGGATTTGAATGTGAAAAGTGTCTGATAGTCACAAATCCATGAAATGTCTTTGGAGGAATGTTGATCTCTAACAGTTCTCTTTTTTAGTGGGAATAAAGATAGTTTATCCTTTGATGTTTGAGCTGTGAATGTTAATGGCATTTTGGTATGATAGATAAGTAAATGCTCCTGGTGATGACATTTTATAAATGATTTTGAACTTTAATAATTCAACTTGGGTTCACCCTTCTAATATACTAGTGTTAAGAACCAATATAGTATTTAAACAGCCCACCAGCTTGCACATGATTTAGAGAAGGCATAAAGACCCCCTAGGCATGTCCTCTAAGGAAAATAAGAGATGACTTTCATTCAGGTGTGTATGGGAAGAATCTGACTCAATAAATAAGAAAAGATCTAAATACCTTATCCAAAATTGTCCTTTGTATAATTCAAATAAAATATCTTAAGGCTATTATTCTCTTTTTATTAGAAGATTATATGTTTAAGTAATCTTTTAAGCTTCTATTGATGTTCAAAAGTTGAAAACTGAAATCTCAAACAGAGGAATAAAATTTTGAAAAGTAAAATTTTGAATTAGCAACCATAAGTGGATATTTCCCTACCACTATTCTTCCTTATTGCATATCAACAGACCCAGTAGGGGCACCTGGGTGGCTCAGTCAGTTGAGCATCTGACTTCGGCTCAGGTCATGATCTTGCGGTCCTTGAGTTCGAGCCCCTCATTGGGGTCTGTGCTGACATCTCAGAGCCTGGAGTCTGTTTCAGATTCTGTGTCTCCCTCTCTCTCTGACCCTCCCCCATTCATGCTCCGTCTCTCTCTGTATCAAAAAATAAACGTTAAATTTTTTTTTTAAAAAGACCCAGAAATTAGGCCTTGTTTTAGATTGCTGAAGGTGTAATGTGACAACAGATACATGTATTTGTGTATGCTGTATGGGCATATTTGTGTTTCCCATCAAAATTCTACGTTTGGGAGCACCTGCGTAGCTCAGTTGGTTAAGCATCCGACTCTTGACTTCAGTTCAGGTCATGATCTCATGGTTCATGAGTTTGAGCCCAGTGTTAGGCTCTGTGCTATCAGTGCTGATAGCACAGAGCCTGTTTATGATTCTCTCTCTGCCCCTGCCTTGCTCATGCTCACTCTGTCTCAAAATAAAAAAAATATATATATTTTTTGAATTCTACTTTTGCTAAAACTGAGTTTTTAAATCAAGAACACCTCTCCTCTTTAGGTTTACTGGTGGGACCTACAACACAATATAACTTCTTTTAAGTTTTGTGAGACTGAAACTAGAGCCAGTGTTTACTTTGATATTACTGACATGTTTCACATGACTGGAAATCTGGAGAAAACAAAATTTTGGGTTCAATATGATTGAAACTGTATACGTTATTTTTATATATATGAGGGAGAACAAGAATGACAGTTGAGAATAAATTAAGAAGCCATTCATAATCATCCATGGATAAAACATTAAGATTAATTGTGCTTGTGTGGAAAAAAAAGTTGTTTAACTGAAGATCTATTTTGAAAACTATCATCAAGTCAGTGATTATTAAATACTCATTTAATATTTTATGGAGCTCTTGGTTGGCTCAGTCTGTTAAGCATCTGACTTGATTTGCACTCAGGTCCTGATCTTGTGGTTAAGAGATCAAGCCCTGCATCAGGGTCTGTTCTGGACATGGAGCCTCCTTAAGTTTCTCTCCCTCTACTGCTCAGTCTCTCTCCTCTCTTTTTCTCTCAAAAAATATTTTAAATAATGCATCACGTACATATTTAGTACTATATAAAAACTTAGGAGAATTGATATAAAACTATGGCTAGCCAAATCTGTCATAATATACTCAATATTATCATTATGAAGTTTATATTGCTATCCAGTTAAATAGTTTTGATATATCAAAATTGTGACTATATTACCATTACAACTATGTAAAATATATTCTCATAGATAAAGAATAGATTTTGAAAGGGAGGCAATTAATGTTAGGAAACCATAGTGAATTAATTTTTATTTATTTTTTACAAGGTAGTCTATTAAAATGAGAATAAATGGGTCAGATAGTAATTTTCGACAAGACCAGTAAATATCATAATCTTTTTATATTTAATTTGTCAAATTTGTAGAATACTTTTCTAATATTAATAAAAACCTCTTAAACATCAAACAACATTAGTAATAAGTAAAATTGTGAACTCTGAAGTTGGCCTCTTACCCTTCTTTAATTTTATCAAATGGCCACCTCCATTATTTAGCCAATCATTCTTGGCAAACTCTATGGAATGATGGATCATGTAAATGTTGAAGTCCAGTGACCTGTACAATCCTATTTAACCATAATGTAGACATAAAGTTATTCTAAGGTTCATATTAAGGAATAAAGACATTTTTAAAGAAAGACTATTGAACTACAATGCTTAATGAGTCAAAGAAGCAGTGTCCCAGAGGATGAGTACTCTTGAGTGTGTAAACAGTTACAAATAATTTTAAAGATTAATTAACCCAGCGTCACCCTTTGGATTTGGTAATTATTCTCATGATTTGTGATTACACCCAAATTCACAAATGTTTAGGCAGTTGAAGGCCCAGATACATATTTAAGCTGGCAAACATTAGCTTTTTATAATTCCTTATTCATTACTTATTCCTCATTTATCTATATGTGCCTAATCCATTTATTATATAATGATATATCTTTTGTCAATAGAACTAAGTAAAAATTATATGGTTGTTAAAACATACCAGTTATATTTTTGAATGAAAGTAATTAAGCAGGGATAGCATCAAGAATGATATACCAGGAGTTCCAGGTGCTTGACCCCCCACAAAAATAATAATTAAATAGCTGATGAAAATCTTCTGGGAGAGCTCTGAAACACAAAAAACAAACAACAACTGCAAAACCTGCAGCACACATTGAAACACACCCACAAAAACAAATAGCCAAGAGTAGGAGGAATTTTACCTGCATCACTCTGTGCCCCACTGCTTCATAGCTCAGCATCAACAAGGATCCAGTCAGCTGTAACATCCCTACAAGGAATGGAAAAAACAGAAGGACCCTGGAAACCTATACCTCTAGTGGAGAATCACCACTTCCAACACAAATTACCCCACTTCCAGTCTTTACCAGTGCATATCACAGCTGACAGAGCTACTCAGAATCCATGCCAGTGTGCACCCACAGAGAAAGAACTACTGCTTTGTGCCCCACTCCCGATTCTGATACCACTGTGCACATGCTAAAATGCCAGATCCATGATTCCTCATGTGTGCCCATGCCCTGGACCCCGATGCCACCATTGCTCCATGCATGAATGCACCCCAGACCCTGGCTCTGAAGTTGTTCTACAGCCGCCCACATCATGAATCGCCAGTGTCATTGCTGCTCTGCATGTGCCAGCATCCCACACTCCAGGTCTGTGGCCACGCCACATATATATACATGCTGAATCCTGGCCCCATGGCTACTATACAACAGACCTAGAGTCACAAGCACCGCATATCAGCTATCCCCCCATCCCTGGTGTTACCACTGCTTTGTACTTTCCCATCTCCCAAACTCCAGCTTTGTGGTCCCTCTGTGCATGCTTAGACCTAGACAATGGTGTGACCATAACTTCATGTGCACCTGTGTCCCAGAACTGTCACCATGTATAAACATGCGGCCAAGATACAGACACCACTACTTTTCTGCCCACAGCTGCATTTTTGACCAGCATCAACATCATGTGTAGGCCCACACCCTAGTACCCTGTGCAAAGATAGATCCCTTTGGCCATGTTTGTAACCAGCCCCACACTCAGCCACTGCCACTGAGAACCCCAGCAATGATTTCTATTGCCATGATTGCTCACAAATTTGGCTACTGAGGACACACACTGTCTTGGCTTATCCTAAGGTTAGAGGATGAGTACGTTGAGTTTATGCTACTATGCTCCCTCAGAGCCAGCCAGAGCCACCACTTAAAACTTGCTATGTCTTGAGAAGGAAATGAACATCTAATCAATGAGACCTAAAGTGCCCAAATAGGATCAACTAAAGACTACAGCGATTTGCATATCAGTAAATTGCCAAAAGTCCAGGACAAAGAAGAGAGTTTTGAAAACAGAAAGAGAAAAATAACTCCACATATAAGGGAACACCTGTAAGACTGTCAGTAGATTACTCAGTAGAAACTCTAGAGGTCTGGAAAAAAGTGAGATGATATATTCAAGTGCTAAAAGAAAACACACACACACACACACACACACAAGAATAATTTTAATGTCAAAATTATTTTAACGTGAAGCAAGTCTTTCCTAGGCAAAAATCAAAACAAAAACACAACTAAATAATCACCAACAGACCCAATACACACAAAATACTTAAGGGAATTATTCAATATAAAATGAAAACACACTAAACAGCAATGTGAAAGCTCATGAAAATATAAGCCTCATTGCTAAATGTAAATACTAGACAAATACAGATTAATGTAATACTGTAATAATGGCATATAAATTACCTTTAAAACTAATATAAAAGTTAAAAGATAAAAAATTTGTTAGTGAGTACACAATATAAAGATATTCTCTAGCTGTAAGAACAAAAAGCATGTGGGAAGAGTAAAAGTACACAGTTTTTTATGCAATTGAAGTTGTTAATTTAAAAGAGACCGTTATAACTACAAGACGTTTTATCTAAGCCTTGAGCTAAGCATAAAGAAAAAACATAATAGATACACAAAAGATAAAGAGGAAAGCATCAAAGGAAACCACTATGAAAAATAAGTAACAAGGGAACTTTGCAGACTACATTATGAAGGTATAGTAAGTGAAATAAAGTGGTACTGGCATAGAACACACATGTGGAACAGAATAAGAGCCCAATATTAAACCCATGCATATATAGTCGACTAATATTTAACAAGAAAGCCGAGAAAAAAGTGTCTTCGGTGAATTGTGCTGGAAAAATTGGATGTTTTTATGTAAAAGAAGGAAACTAGACCCATATTTTACACTGCTCACAGAAGTTAACTAAAAATGGCTTAAAGACTGAAATGTAGGACTGGAAAGTATAAAACTCCTAAAAGAAAACATAGGGATAAATCTCCTTCACATGGGTCTTAGCAATGATTTTTTTTTGACATAACATATAAAGCACAAGTAACAACAATAAAAAAGTGAGACTACATGAAATGAAAAAACTCAGCAAAAGAAATAATAAAAAAATGAATAGGCAACCTATGGAATGGGAGAAACCATTTGTAAACTATCTATTAAGGGGTTAATATACAAAATATAAAAAATAACTCCTATACCTCAATAGTAAAATAATTCAATTTAAAAATGGACAAAGGACATGATTGCTTTCAAAAATATATTTGAATGGCTGACTGGTACATTAAAAGGTGTTCAACATCACTGATCATCAGAGAAAAAGCAAATAAAAAACACAATGAGAGATCACCTTATACCTGGTAGAATGGCTGTCATCAAAAAGACAAGATAACAAATGCCCAGCAAGGGTATGGAGAAAAGGGAACCCTTGTACACCATTGGTGGGATATAAACTGGTTCAACCACTCTGGAAAACAGTATGGAATTTCCTCAAAAAAGTTAAAAATGGAAATAACATTTGACTCAAAAGTTCCCCCTCTGAGACTATTTCTGAGGGAAATAAAGTCATTATGTCAGAGATGCCTGGACACTCATATATTTGGAGCATTATTTACAATAGCTAAGACATGAAAATAGCCTAAGTGTCCATTGACAGATGAATGGGTAAAGAAGATGTGACCTATGTATACCGTGGAATACTATTCATCCATAAAAACGAAATCCTACAGTTATGACAACATGGGTGGAACTTGAGGGCATTTTCGTAAGTGAAATCAGTCAGAAAAAGACAAATACTATATGATCTCCCTTCTCTGCGGAATATAAAAACCAACTTCTTGAAAAAGAGGTCAGATTTATTGTTACCAGACATGGAGATTGGGGGATGGGGGAATTGGGTGAAGGTCGTCAAAGGGTACAAACTTTGAGATTTAAGATAAGTACTGAGGTTATGACTATAATTAACATTGCTGTATGGTATATTTGAAAGGTACTAAGAAAGCAAATCCTAAAAGTTCTCATTAAATGGGAAAAAAATGTAACTATATAAAGTGCTGAATGTTAACTAAATTTTTGTGATAATCATTTCACAATATATGTAATCAAGTTATTATAATGTAAAAATTATACAGTTATAAGTCAATTATATCTCAAACTGAAAAAAAGGAAGAGAAACACAGCTGTAAAACAGAAAATTTTAAAATTGCAGTGTTAAGCCCTCAATTGATAATTATTTTACATATAAGTGGCTTAAACTTAATACTAAAAAGGCATAAAGTAGCTGATTTAATTTTTAAAAAGAATAAGATCAAGTGATGTGCCCCCTACAAGAGAACCAATTTAGGTTTAGAGATTCACAAAGGTCGAAAGTAAAGGAATAGAATAAGATATCTCATGCAAATGGTAACCAAAAGAAAGCAGGCATGGCTATATTTTTATCAGACAAAATAGATTAAGTTTAGAACTGCCTACAGACAAAAAGTCATTATATAATGATAAATGGGTCAATTTAACAGGATGATATAATAATTATAAGTGTACATCCAATATTAGAGCAGTTAAAATATAAAGCCAATGTTGGCATATCTCAAGGCAGAAATTGACTTCAAAATACACAAAAATTAAATGACTGATTTGAACAACACTAGCCTGAAGAAACCAGTAACAAACATGAAGACAGAATTAGTAACCAAACACTTTTCCAAAAATAAATGCCCAGGTTAAGATTGCTTCACAGGTGAACTCTACCAAATGTTTAAAGAAGTAATACCAGCCCTTAAATTTTTTCATAAACTAGAAGAGGGAACATTTTCTTTTCCTTTTTTTAATACAATTTATTGTCAAATTGGCTTCCATAAAACACCCAATGCTCATCCCAACAAGTACCCTCTTCAATGCCCATCACCACTTTCCCCTCTCCCCTACCTCCCATCAAACTCAGTTTGTTCTCTGTATTTAAGAGTCTCTTGTGGTTTGCCTCCCTCCCTCTCTTTAACTTTTTTCCCCCTTTCCTTCCCCATGGTCTTCTGTTAAGTTTCTCAAGATCCACATATGAGTGAAAACATATGGTATCTGTCTTTCTCTGACTGACTTACTTCACTTAGCCTAATACCCTCCGGTTCCATCCACATTGCTGCAAATGGCAGGATTTCATTCTTTCTCATTGCCAAGTAGTATTCCATTGTATATATAAACCACATCTTCTTTATCCATTCATCAGTTGATAGACATTTGGGCTGTTTCTATAATTTGGCTATTGTTGAAAGCACTGCTATAAACATTGGGGTACATGTGCCCCTATGCATCAGCACTCCTGTATCCCTTGGGTAAATTCCGTAGTGTAGTTTATTGCTGGATCGTAGTGTAGTTCTCTTTTTAATTTTTTGAGGAATCTCCACACTGTTTTCCAGAGTGGCTGCACCACTTTGCATTCCCACCAACAGTTCAAGAGGGTAAGAGGGAACCTTTTCAAACTCATTTTATGAGACCAGCATCTCCCTGATACCAAAACCAGACAGACACTGCAAGTAAATAAAACTGTAGGTCGATATCCCTGGTAAGTATAGATGCAAAAATTCTCCATAAAACACTGGCAAATCAAATTCAGCACATTAAAAATAATTATACACTATGACCAATTGGATTTTATCCCTGGGAAGCAAGGATGTTAGGACATGTGCAAATTAATGTGATATAACACATTAACAAAATGAAAGACAAATACCACACAGTTATTTTAGTTGTTGTAGAAAAAGCATTTGATGGAGTTCAATATCCATTCATGACTAAAAGTCTCAACAAGATAAGTATAGAAGGAACTTATCTCAACACAGTGAAGTCCATATATGAAAAGTTCACCACTAACATCACAATTTAGGGAAAAATCAGAGCTTTCTCTCCAAGATCCAGTATAAGGCAAGTCTACCCACTCTCACCACTTCTTTTCAGCATGGTCCTATATTTCTAGTCAAATTAATTAGGCAAGAAAAAGAAAAGGCATCCAAATCATCAAGGAAGTCCCAAAAATGTCTATGTTGACAGATGACATGATTCATATACATAGAAAACCCTAAAAACTCAAAAAGTTAGAACTAATAAATTCAATAAAGTTGCAGGGTACAAAGTCAATGTAAATTGATATAAAAATTAATCTGAAGGATATCAAAATAGTTTTATCTTTTTATCTAAAAAGAAAATTTAAAAAAAAAACAATCCTATTCACAATAGCCATAAATAGAATAAAATACTTGGGAATGAATTTAACCAAAGAGATGAAAGACATGTAATGCCGAAAATGCAAAACATCAAGAAGGAAAATTAAAGAAAACACAGATGACTGGAAAGCTATCTGTGTGCATGGATTGAAAGAGTTAATATTGTTAAAAGGTCCATACTATCCCAAGCATCCTAGAGATTCAGTGCAATCCCTATCAAAATCTCATTGTCATTCTTCACAGATATTAATCAAGTCTAAAATTCACACAGAACCATAAAAGACCCTTGACAGCTAAGGCAATCTTGACCATGAAAAACAAAGTTTTCTCTGATTTCAAACTATATTATAAAGTATTGGTAATCAAACCAGTATGGTACTGTCATAAAAACTGACATTGAGATAAATAGAATAGAAAGCCCCAAAATTCACACATCTATAGGCAACTGATCTTTGACAAGGGTGGCAAGAACACGCAATGGGGAAAAATTAGTCTTTTCAATAAATGGTGTTGAAAAATGGATATCTACTTGCAGAATAATAAAATTGGACACATCTCACACCATATACAAAAGTCAATTCAAAATGGAGTAAATTTAAGACTTAAAGAAAAACAAAGACTTAAGACCCAAAGCCTTGAAACTACTAGAGAGAAACAAAGACAAAAATCTGGGAAATAATTTTTTGGCTATGACACCAAAAGCACAGACAGTTAAAAATAAACAAGTGAGTTTGTATTAAAATAAAAAGCTAGTGCACAGCAAAGAAAATAACAAAATGAAAAGGCAACCAATAGAATGGGAGAAATATTGGCAGACTGTAGATGATGAAGAGTTAATATATAAAATATGTGAGGAATTCCTGTGACTCAATAGCAATGAAGAAATAAATATTTAACCAGATTAAACAATGAGCAAAGAACCTGGATAGGTATTTCCCATAAGAAGACACACAATTGTCACAAGATATGTAGAATTAAGAAAGGAATTAAGCAAAATTTTAAATTATTAAATGTACCTAAAATATTATTTTAATTGATTTAATGTTTGTGATGCAGGGTTTATATTTGAAATTCATGTAACACATACAAAATAACAACTTCCAGCAAATGCTCATAGCATATCCCAGAGTAGGTAAAAGCTTAATATGCCTTGTAGATCTATTATAGAATTATCAGATTGCTGTAATTGTTTATGTTTTCCTGTAATTTGAGAACTCCTAGTTATCATAGCACTTATTTTATTGATGGACATGGAAATGATGCTCAAAAATGATCCCTCCCTTAAGCCTACTGAATTGGTCAAAGCCGGGCCAATTATTCCTTTCCTTGGAAATTTAGAAATCAGGGTAAGATCAAAGTAATTCCTTTCTTGTGGCAGAAACCATATGTGTGTGTGTGTGTGTGTGTGTGTGTGTGTGTGTGTGTGTGTGTATACACACACACACATTTTAAATCTTTGTTTACTTTTGAGAGAGAGTGAGCAAGAGCATGCAGGTAAGGGGCAGAGAGAGGGACATGGGATTTGAAGCAGGTTGAAGCAGGTTCTGTGCTGATAGCAGAGAGACCAACGCGGGACTCCACCTCAGAAACCACAAGATCATGACCTGAGCTGAAGTGGTCAGATGCTTAAACTACAGCCACCCAGGTGCCCCAGAAGCCATTTATTTTTAATTTGGGGCATTATCAAAGCTTGTTGTGATGAGCACTGGTGTTCTATGTGAGTGATAAATCACTAAATTCTCTCTTGAAACTATTATTACACTATATGTTAAGTAACTAGAATTTAAATAAAAACTTGAGGGGCGCCTGGGTGGCTCAGTCAGTTGAGCATCTGACTTCAGCTTAGGTCATGATCTCATGGTTCCTGGGTTCGAGCCCCTCATCAGGCTCTGTGCTGACAGCTCAGAGCCTGGAGCCTGCTTCAGATTCTGTGTATCCCTTTCTCTCTGACCCTCCCTCCGTCTCTCTCTCTCTCTTTCTCTCTCTCTCAAAAATAAATAAACATTAAAAAAAAAAAGGTTCACTTTGAAATTGTTACTTTAAAAAAAAAAATAAAACAAAACTGTTCAAATGAGTGATTAAGAAGAATTAGCCTAAACAATTTATAATCGAATTAAAATGGGACACAAATAATGATTTATACAATGTTAGAAAAAATAACATTTTAAAATTCTCAGTTGTTTTGCCAAATATTTAGAAATATTTATTCAAAAGGTAATCCATTTCTTGAGTTGACTTTTAAAAATGTTTACAGGTATTTTGAAAACATAAAAGTAATCTTTAACTGAAATTAGTATAAACTATAAGACAAAAACAAGCATGTGTATAAAATCCATTTTGTTTCTAATGGAAACAAAGCACAAAAATGAAAAATCATAAAGTAAGAATGACAGTAAACTAAAATACTTCACAGTATTCAGTTTTTGTTGTGTTATTATTACAAAGTCTGTAAGATTAGAAGCTGGAACTATAAGAAATCTCAAAAACCCATTTTATAAGAAAAAGAATAGAAAAGTCAGAAATCTCACAAATTCATGTTGGTTATATACCTCGCAGATTAATAAATTAGATGTAAGCAAAGATGGCAACACAGATCAAAAGATTTAAAGACAAAATACATTAAATCAAAGAGTGTACTTACAACTTGATAGCCAATATTTTTTACAATGAAGTGAAAAGAACTCCAAACCACTTTTGCAGAATAAAACAGCATGCAAATTTTTAAGAAAAAAGCTGTTCCAATTGAAGCTAATTATAAGGGTTTTGTTTTGTTTTGTTTTGATCTTTACGACTCCCAGGTTGAGGTTTCTCTACAGGATACCAAAACATTAAATATTAACTTGACGACTCATAGAATTATTTTAACAACTTACTGAAAAAATCAAATTAACTTGTAAAAATACAAACTAATCAAATGTCAGTGGAAAGAAATCCACGAGATTAAAAAAAAGATGAATTTTAAACTAGACATCAATATGGTAGGCTGTAAAACTTTATGTAAACTTTAGGAAGATTAGTACTTGGAGTTCATCTTCTACCATAAGATGCTCACAGGGCAGTAGTGATCAGCAGTGATCATTTCTTTGCTATTGACTCTGGGTGACCTGTTTTGCACACAGTCTGATACATCTCTGTAGGGAATAAACTATCTGAATTTTCTTTTTCTCTCCCAAACTTCAGGCTTACCCTAGAAGAAAGATTTAAAGAAAGTAATAATAGGTAATTTAGAAACATTTTGTAAACAGCATATGTGCCTATTTTAAAATGTACTGTTGTTAAATTAAAAATTCTAATTTAGGTTAGATTTTTGCTTCTGTGTATATGAAGAGAGAGGTGGCTTTTTATAGTTTATATTTAATAAGTTTAAGTATTCTCTTGGTCTAAGTAACTAAGTAGTATGTAATTAGACGGTGTCTACTCAGTTTGTAATTATTCCAAGATGATAAATAAGGGGCACCTGAGTGGCTCAGCTGGTTGTGCATCTGACTCTTGATGTTGGCTCAGGTCATGATCCCAGGCATTCGGGGATTGAATCCCACTTTAGGCTCTGCACTGAGTATGGAGCCTGCTTAAGATTCTCTCTGCCCCTCTCCCCTGCTTGCACCTTCTCTCTCTCTCTCAAAAATTGACATTGTTTGAAGTTTTTGTATAAGCCAACATTGCTTATTGTATGTATTTATATAATTTTTAATTATTTATTTTATAGAGCACACAAGTAAGAGAGAAGGGCACAGGGAGATAGAGAAAGAATCTTAAGCAGGCTCCATGCTGAACACAGAGCCTGACATGGGGCTCAATCCCATGACCCTGGGATCATGACCCAAGCCAAAATCAACAGCGGGATACTCAACCAACTGAGACACCCAGGCACCTCCAACACTGCTTATTTTAAATAAAGTTTCCTTTATGTATTGGGTGCCATATCTTTATTTCTATCTTAGTCTGTTTAGGTTGCTATAACAAAATACCATAGGCTGGATGGCTTTTAAATAATAGATATTTCTCACAGTTCTGGATGTTAGAAAGTCAAAGATCAAAGCACCAACAGATTCCATGTCTGATCTGGACTGCTTCCTGGTTCATTAACAGTCATCTCTCTGTATCCTCAAAGACAGAAGAAGTGAGGTAACTGTGGGATCCCTTTTATAAGGACACTAATAACATTCATAAGGGTAGGGCCTTTGCGACTTTATCACCTCCCAAAGGTCCCATCTCCTACAACCATCATATTGCGGGTTAAGATTCAGCATATAGATGTTGGGGAGACACTCCAGACACTCATTCAATTACTCTGAATTATATCTCATGATACATGATAATTTGTCATGGATGTCTTATATTTTGGCAGTAATTTCCAATGTATAAATACATTTGCATAGTCTATAGCATGTCTGAAAAATTATCATTGGCTTTTAATTAAATTTTTATTTTTCAAAAAAATCTATAAGGTAACATGATTTGCTCTAGAAATTATGATTAATTAAATATATGTCTTCTCTCAAATTTTATCTAAAAGTCAATATTAATAAAACAATTACAAATGTTTTTAAAAGCCCATGTAAATACTTTTATAAGACATGATAAATGAATCCTAGAAAATAAATACTGGTTAAGACTTTGGGATAATTGGAAAATATGGACTATGCATCAAATGATAATGTAATATTAATGTTAAATTCTTGTGTGATTATTATGTTTATACAGGAGAAACTTCTTGTTTTCATCATGATAAATGTTAGTGTTTAGGAGTAAAGTGCTATTCTAACTACAAATAATACTCACACAATTTATTACCAGATAATGTACATATGGGGAGAGTGAGAGCAGGAAAGGGAAGGAAAAAATAAGGAGAAAGAGAGGAATGTTAACAGTCCATGAATGTTTCAGGGAGTAAAAAGATGGCTATTTTTTGCTGTTTTATTATTCTTACAATAGCCCAAAATGAAACTGGAGAGAAAAGGAAGGACAAAAATATGTTTCACAGATTCCAGTGCATGCCTTGTTTCACAACATGTGAATGATGATGATAGAAATCAAGTCCCATTATGTTTTTACCTTTGTAAAATGTTTCCACAAGTTGAACTCCCCTTATTTCCATATGAAACACCTACTAAAAAACAGAATAAAATAGCCATCATTGATTAAGGATCTATCCTTTTCCAGGTTTTATTTGTTTATTTATTCATTCATTCATTCATTCATTCATTCTTTTGACTTTAGTAACCTCTTGGGTTAGGTCTACTTATGGTACTTCTTTTTAGAAGAAGAAGTTAAGACTAAAAGTGACTAACTAAGGTCACAATGTTACCAAGTAGGAAGGCCTGAAACCAAAGCCAGTTTCATTAAATTTCCAAACCTTAGAATATTTGTGCTGCTTCAAAAAAATAAAATAAATTTGCACTTGCCAGAGGCCAATGTGCTTTGCTGGTTAGTGATCAGGAAGGAGGAGAATGTCCTTCACCTGAATCCTAATCTTTACACTGCTCCTCCCAGCAATGATATCTCTAAGAAGAATGGCTGATATGTTACTTTCAAATAGTTGGCCTAGCTGCATTTTTATAAACTGTGCCTTTTTTTTTTTTTTTTTTTTTTTTTTTTTACAAACATCTTGGCAAGTAATCAAATGGTTTTATGAGCTCTTCCATTGTATTCTCAGGAATGCTTATATAACCTGATAAGCCATTATTCAATGAGGAGTGTTGGCATTTTTATTTACATGATAGCTTCGGCCACATCTAAAGCAAGAAAGAAATCCTAAAAATACCTCATTTGTAATGGCAATCTTGGTAGTAAGTGTGGATTTCCATATTGTTGTTTCAGGAAGGCAGAATGTTATCGGGTGTGAAAGCAACTGTATAAAGGATTAGAAGGCACAGTCAGTTTCTAATTCACTAGCTCCCTATAATCAGAATCTCAGTCACTATATAAATCACTTATAAAGACAGAGTCCTTCATGGTGACACTTGGAAGCATTAAGTTTACCCTTAGTAAATCTATTTTGATCAATTTGTGAAATCCTTGGGTTTTTAAACATCAAACACATGTGAGAAACAACTGCATGCAAGATTTAAAGTGCGTATGATGTAGTACAAATTTTAATCACTTGATTGGTATTTGCTTTTTGGTATTTTCTTTTATCCCCTCCCCCCCATTTTACTGATATATAATTGACACACAACACTATACAAATATTAGGTATACAGCATAATTATTTGACTTACATATATTGTGAAATGGTTAAGACAATACATTTAGTGTAACATCTATCCTCTTATATAGATACAAAAAAGAAAACAACATGTTTTTCCCCTTATATTGAGAACTTTTAGGATTTATTCTTAAGACTTTCAAATATACCATACAGGTGTGTTAACTACAGTCATCATGTTGTATGTTACATCCCTAGGATTTGTTTGTAAGTGGACGTTTGTACCTTTTGATCACTTTTATCCAGTTCCCTCACCCACTCATCCCTTGCCTCTGATAACCACAAATCTTATCTCTTTTTGAATGATTTTTTGTTTGTTTATTGTGCAGGGTTTGCACATACAAGTGACATCACAAAGTATTTCTCTTTGTATGATTTATTTTACTAGCATAACATGCTCCAAGTCTATCCATTTTGTCACAAAGGACAAAATTTTCTTTTTAATGGCTGAATAGTATTCTAGCCTGTGTGTGTGTGTGTGTGTGTGTGTGTGTGTGTGTGTGTGCACGCGCGCGTGTTTATTCTTTATTCTTCTATCCAGGGTCATTTAATTTGTTCCCATGTTTTGGCTATTTTAATTAATGCTACTCTGAATAGAGCATGCATGTATCTCTTCAACATGGTGTTTTCATTTCCTTTGGATATATTTCCACAAGAAGAATAACTGAATCATATAATAGTTCTGTTTTTAGTTTTTTGAGGAAACTCCGTACTGTTTTTCATTATAACTATACCAGTTTACAAACCCAACAGTGGCGTACCAGGATTCCGTTTTCTCCATATGCATGCCCACATTTGTGGACAGCAGTGAGCCTGATGGAGGGCTCAAACACAGGAACAACGAGATCATGACCTACCTGAGCTGAAGTTGGATGCTCAACCAACTGAGCCACCCAAGCACCCTAGATATTCTTTGTTTCTTAATGTAGGCCTTTATTGCTATAACCCCCCATTCTTTAAGCTGTTTTCACTGTATCCCATACATTTTGTGTACTTTGTTTTCATTTATTTGTTTCAAGATTTTTTTTTATTTCCCCATTTAATTTCTTCTTTGATCCATTGTTATCCAGGACAGTATTGTTTAATTTACTTGTATTCATGAATTGTCCAGTTTTCTTCCTGTTATTGATTTCTAGTTTCATACCATTATAGTCAGAGATTATAACTGGTATGATTTCAGTTTTCTTGAATTTTCAGAGACTTATTTCATCATTTAGCATATGATCTATCTTAGAACATGTTCCTTGTGCACTTGAGAGAAATGTATTTTTCTGTTGTGGAGTAGAATATTCTGCATACCTTTGTTAGACCCATTTAGGATCATTTGTTCCAATTAGTTTTCTTATTGATTCTCTGTCTGGATGTACTATTCATTATTGAGGGTGGGGTATTAAAAATCCTCAGATATTATTGATGTTTTTTTCTTCTTTTATCTCTGTTAGTTTTGCTGTTTATATTTATTTGTACCTATAATGCATGCCTAAATATTTACATTTGTTATATCTTGATGGATTATCCCATCATTACACCATGATGACCTTGTCTCTTTTTATCATTTTTAGTTTGAAGGCTGTTTTGCCTTATTTCAGTAAAGCTACCCCTGCTTTTATTGTCGTTGTTGTTGTTACTATTTGAAATATCTTTTCTCATTCTTTGACTCTCACTCTCTATGTGCCTTTAAGGCTAGGGTGAGTCTTTGATAGGCAGCATATCATTGAATCTTTTATTTTTTCCATTTGTTCGATGGCTGTGGATGGGGAAATTTAATTTATTTACATGTAATGTAGTTACTGATAAGTAAGGATTTACTATTGCCACTTTGGTAATTTTTTTCTGGCTGTTTTGTAGATCCATTTTTTCCTTTCTTCTCATTCAACTGTGTGTGTGTTTGGTCTTTTGTATATATATGTTTTGACTGCTTTTTCATGTTCTTTTGTGTAATTACTACAGGTTTTTCCCATGCGATTACCATGAGGCTTACATTTAAAAATCTAAGACTTATAAAACCTTATTTTAAACTGATGGCAACTTAATTTCAATAGCATCCCTAAACTTGATACTTTTATTTATCTTCCCCATCATATTTTGGGTTATTGATATTATAGTTTACTCATTTTTGTATTGTGTAAGCAGTAAATATATTGTAATTTATTAGGGTTGTATTTAGGGTTATATATTAGGGTTACATTTAGTATTTTTTTTAATTTGTATTTACTTATTTATTTTTAAGAATATTTACCATTTCCAGTGACCCTTTATACTACCTTCTTATGTTTTTTATTATTTTAATTAGTGTACTTTTACTGCCACTCAAAAAATTCCTTTTAACACTTCCTATAAGGTAAGTGTGGTGGTTATACACTCCCTGTGACTTAGTTTGTTTGGGAAAATCTTTATGTCTCCTTCATTTCTGAAGGACAGCATTGCCAGGTATAGGACTCTTGGTTGGCAGGCTTTGTTATTTCAGTATTTTGATTTAATCACTTTATTGTATCCTGATGTGATCAGCTTCTATTGAGACATTTGACAAAGTCTTAACTTGTGAAGTTTTCAGCCATCATTGCTTTAAATGTACTTTCTGTCTCTTTCTCTTCTGGAATTTCCATAAAGTAGATATTGTTTCCATTGATTGTGTCCTATAATTCCCAAACCTTTCTTCATTCTTTCTCATTCTCTTTTTCTTTTTGAATCTCTAACCGGATAATTTCAAATGTTCTGTCTTCTAGGTCAGTGATTCTTTCTTAAAATCTTATTTTGCAGATCTTGTCTGAAGTCTTCAGTTTAGTTACTAAAGTTTTGAGTTCTAGGATTTCTGGTTTTTTAATGGTTTCAATGTCTTTGTTGAATTTCTTGTTTTGTCCATGAATTGTTTTTCTAATTGTAGTTAGTTGTTTGTTCTTATAGTTCAATAAACTTGAAGATAATTATATTGAATTTTTGACAGTTCATCTCTCTTTCTTTAGAGTCAGTTGTTGGAGCTTTATTACTTTTCTTTGGTAGTTCCATGTTTACCTGATTTTTGTGATCCTGTTTATTATGTTGGTATCTGCACATTTGAGTAAGCAGTATCCTATTCCATACCTTACAGGTTCACTTTGGCAGAAACATCTTTTCACCAGTCAACACAGTTTAGGTTTCTGGATCTATCTGTTGTGATGTCCTTGGTCTTGCTACCAAGGGTCTATTTTTGGTGAGGATGCAGCCTGAGCTCTGAAGTTGGGATGGCAGTTGCCACTGGCTATGAACAGTTTGATAGGACTGCTGGTTTGGTTCCCCACCCAAATAGCCCATAGGATTGGCTTCATCAGACTTCCTAGGTGATCAGAACTGTGTATGATACTCAGCAATTGGCAAGACTATGAATTAGCTCCCTTCCCCGGTAGAGTAGCAGAGTTGCTCCTAGGACCTCCATAGCTCATTGTTTGGGAACATAAATTAGGCAAGCCTGTGCACTGAATTTTCTGGACAGAAGGAGCCACCTGTTTTGCTCTATAGATGGCCTAAGCCATGGGATGTGTTCTTTGTTCAAGTGCCCCTGTATGCTGGGCTGTTGGATGGGTTACACAGATTTTGGTGTGCTCTGATTTAGTTCCCTGATGAGGTGATCTGAAGGCTGTATTTAGTGATTTGTAGGACTGAATTGATTTCTCTGCCTAGACCAAGCAGAAGAACTGACTCCAAGTGTGGCCAGTCTCTTTGTTTGTGGTCTTGAATTGAGCCTACCCGCTCCTCAATTTTCCTGACTGAATGGGGCCATTGGCTTTGTTCTGAATGATCTACTCTGTTAGGATCTCTGCTCCAATGTTGCTGGACTATACAGCTTCCAGGTATTCTAGCCAGGTTTTCTGGTCAGGCATGGCTGGGAGCTATACTTGACAGTGGGTGGGGTTTTGAATTTGCTCCCCTGCCTAGGCAGGGACCAACTAGCCTCCAGGGCGTGGCTCTTTGTTTGAAGACCCAAATCAGGCAGACCTGTACACTGCCAAGTTCCCTGGTCAAACTGGGCCACTGTCTTGACTCCACAGATGAATAAAGATGGTGGTTGGAACTACCTGGGCACTGCAGGTAGGAACTCAGTCTGCCAAAATCTGAGTGATGGTTATTGCAAGCCTCTATCTCTTTTCTTTTCACTGGATTCCCAGTGGTTAGCCCTGAATATCCTCACACAATCACTATAGAATGAGACTGAATTAGAGGCTCCCAAGAAGTGAGTGATCCACAACACTGAAGGAATTGCATACCTGTCTTAGCCTCTTTTTACCCATTGAAATACCTTAGGCATAGGGAAAACCAGTCATGTTATGTTGCACCAGCCTGAATGGAGAGCAGTTTTTTTTTTTTTTTCCAAAAACCATCCATCCAATGTGGTCTGTCTTGGGACCCCAGCTGCTTCTCTCAGAGACAATGAGCTGGGCAGCTAGGCAGCTGGATATTGGCCTCTGATGATCTCTGAGAACATGAACTGGAATCTGGAGGCAGTAGAGGCTCAGAAGAGCTACTGGCAGCAGCTCTGGGATGATATACAAAAGTGACTGCAGGAAGAGCCCAACTATAGCCCCCAGCACTTCCCTAATATTCACTGAGCCTTGCTGATGATCCCTAGCTCTTTGTGCAGTGGTCCTCCCTCATCAGGGGACCATTTCTCCCAACTTTCTTCACAGTATTTGAGAAATAAAAATCACTCTTTAGCAAATGGTGCTGGGAAAACTTGACAACAACCTGCAGAAGAATGAAGTTGGAACACTTTCTTACACCATACACAAAAATAGATTCAAAATGGATGAAAGACCTAAATGTAAGATAGGAAGCCATCAAAATCCTAGAGGAGAAAACAGGCAACAACCTCTTTGACTTCAGCTGCAGCAACTTCTTACTTGACATGTCTCCAGAGGCAAGACAAGCAAAAGCAAAATTGAACTATTGGGACCTCATCAAAATTAAAAGCTTCTGCACAGCAAAGGAAACAATCAACAAACCTAAAAGGTAACCAATGGAATCGGAGAAGATATTTGTAAATGACATATTGGATAAAGGGTTAGTATCCAAAATCTATAAAGAAATTACCAAACTCAACACCTGAAAAACAAATAATCCAGTGAAGAAATGGGTAGAAGACATGAATAGACACTTTTCCAAAGACGTTCACATGGCAAACAGACACACGAAAACATGTTCCACATCGCTCATCATCAGGGAAATACAAATAAAAACAACATTGAGATACCACCTCACACCTGTCGTGGCTAAAATTAACAACTCAGGAAAAAACAAATGTTGAGGATATGGAGAAAGGGGAACCCTCTTGCACTGCTGGTGGGAATGCATACTGGTGCACCCACTCTGGAAAACAGTATGTGGAGGTTCCTCAAAACATTAAAGATAGAACTACACTATGACCAGCAATTACACTACTAGGAATTTATTCAAAGGATACAGGAATGATTCAAAGAGGCACATGCACCCCACTATTTATAGCAGCACTATCAACAATAGTCAAATTATGGAAAGATCCAAATGTCAATCAACTGATGAATAGATAAAGAAGATGTGGTGTGTGTGTGTGTATGTGTGTGTATATCTATATACACACACACACACACACACACATACACATACATACATATACAATGGAATACTACTCAGCCACGAAAAAGAATGAAATCTTGCCATTTGCAACAATGTCAATGGAAATGGAGGGTATTATGCTAAGCAAAACAAGCTAGATACAGACAGATATCATATGATTTCACTCATATGTGGAATCTGAGAAAGCTAACAGATGACCATAGGGGAAGGGAAGGAAAAATAAGGTAAAAACAGAGAGGGAGGCAAACCATAAGAGACTCTTAAATACAGAGAACAAACTGAGGGTTGATTGGGATGGGTGTTGGGGAACTGGGGAGAATTGGTAATGGGTATTGAGGAGGTAACTTGTTGGGATGAGCACTGCTAGTTATATATTAGTGATGAATCATGGGAATCTACTCCTGAAGCCAAGACTACAATGTATGTTAGCTAACTTGAGAAAATAAGTAGATAAATAAATAAAAGTCAAATTTTACTCGTTCAAAAAAAAAGTCTCTGTGGTACTAGTGGCTGCTTCAGTCTCACCCCCCGTGTTCTAGGCTTTTTTCAGGTGTACCTTGTCCAGGAATGGTTGTTAGTTGTTCTTCTGAGGGAAAGCAAAGGTAGGAATAATTTATGTTGCCAACCTCGTAACATTACTTCTCTAGTATTTTCCTTCATTGGTGCATCTCTCTGTTATTGGGCAATAAACATTAAACTATTATTTGCATTAATTTGACATGTATTTAAGTTAGAGGGGTATTTTTGTGTGTCCTCTTTAGGCTCAAAATTTTCTATACATTGGTTTTTATAATATAGGTATTTTATTTAGCCTTATATATGGTATACAGCATGGCTTCTATCTGAAAAGCATATGAAATAATATATCTCATCAAAAGAGCAAATATTCGAAGGCCATACTCAAATTCTTTGGTTTTGATATTCAGTTATTTAAGTACATTTTCATACACACACTCAAAGATCTCTTTCAGAAGTACCTCGAAACAAGTAATTGCAAAGGTAGCTCCTTGAAAATATTAAAGCCCTTCTTTTAAGACAGAAGTATGCTTGAGAGCCTAGAAAGGACACTTATGCAAGTGTATTATATAAATTGTAAAATCGACTTGCTCTATGCTCATCTGTGAATTTTGTAAATCATGCAGAGCCAAGCGTAGGGAAAAAAGGCATTTTAGTAGCTTTCTAGTTTTGGGGTGTCTGGGTGGCTTAGTTGGTTAAGTGTGCAATTTCAACTCAGGTCATGATCTCACGGTTCATGAGTTCGGGCCCCATGTCAGGCTCTGTGCTGACAGCTCAGAGTCTAGGGCCTGCTTCAGATTCTGTATCTCACGCTCTCTGCCCCTCCCCCACTCACGGTCTGGTTCTCTCTCTCTCTCTCTCAAAAATAAACATTAAAAAAATAAAATACTTTTCTACTTTCTAGTTCTTCCCCATCAGCTCATAGAGGAAATAGTAACTCCTTTCTGTGTTTAACAAACCAAAAAAGAACAAAAGAAAAAATATATATATATATGTATTAACATTGTATATATGTATATACATATAAAAAACCAAAAAAGAAGAAAAGAAAATATATATACATACATATATAATATATATTAAGCAAAACTATATATATATACACATATATGTGTGCATATATATAGGCATATATATATATGCACACATATATGTATACACACATACATGTATATTTGATTTCTACCTTGTGAACCAATTCAGCACAGATAATCCTGAAAGCATTTACAATAACCAAAAAGAAAACCTGTGAGCTTGTTTTAACTCTTTTGTTCACTCCCTCATTTAAAGTCATGAAACTTATGAAAGGTCAGAACTGGTATTCAATGGATAGCTAAGGAGCATTGGGAAGTAGGGCAGTAAGGCTTATACTGTGGAAATTTTTAGAGGGATAGACAATGGGTCTCCAGAGGAGTGTCAGCTGCTTGAGATTAGGATCAAATTATTTGTGTGGGAAGATAATTCCACTTGCTTTTGTACAAAAGGGAGAGTACGGTTTTAGTTGACCCTGCCACAGCATCTTTGTGCTATTTGGTCTATTTCAAAGTGCATCCCTTTGGCTGTGGTACTTCTGATTAACTTCATAAAGTCATTTTTAAGTAAGTTACACATGTTTTAAAGTTGAAAACTGAATTAGTAAAAAGAATGAGATTAAAAAGAATTTTAAAATAAAACACCAAATGGACAGACACTAAACCAACATTAGTAAAAATTGGACACATGGATACAATGACTGAGGACTTTTTTCTTTTTTTTAAAAAAAGTTCATTCATTTTAAGAGAGACAGAGTCCGAGTTAGAGAGGAGACAGAGAATCCCAAGCAGAGTGCACTGCCAGCACAGAGCCTGATGCGGGGCTTGGACCCATGAAACCGTAAGATCATGACCTGAGCCCAAACCAGGAGTCAGATGCTTAATCGACTGAGTTTGTGTGCCCCAGAACTTTCTTTATTTCTCAATTAAAATAGCTAGAAGCAGGGGCGCCTGGGTGGCGCAGTCGGTTAAGCGTCCGACTTCAGCCAGGTCACGATCTCGCGCTCGGTGAGTTCGAGCCCAGCATCGGGCTCTGGGCTGATGGCTCGGAGCCTGGAGCCTGTTTCCGATTCTGTGTCTCCCTCTCTCTCTGCCCCTCCCCCGTTCATGCTCTGTCTCTCTCTGTCTCAAAAATAAATAAAACGTTGAAAAAAAATTAATTAAAAAAATAGCTAGAAGCAGAAGAACATGTTCTGAGTAGTTTTAGGTTTACTACTGGAAGCATTCTAAGTATGAAGGACTCTATTATTATCTCTTTTCAAAGAGTCTGAACTTAGAATCATGTATCATTTCTGTTTTCCCAATGATCAGTTACAGTGTTATCTCTTACTCTCTTACCCCACCCCCCCCTCCACCCTCCAGTTTAGCTTCATACAGGCAGGGTTACCCAGCAGCCACAGATTGCATGAAATTAACTGGGACACTCTGAACAGATGTTGCCAGCCAGAATGGAGCTAAATTCTAATGACACATCAATGTGAAGCTGTTTTGGAAAACAAGGCTTTGCTCCCCCAAATAAAGAGTGGTTTACAAGAATTCTTACTAAACCTATTTTTTTGTTTTGTTTTGTTTTGTTTTGTTTTGTTTTTCATGGTAGTTCTTTCCAGTCTGCCCTCAATATATAAAGTGTTTGTCTATTTACTTTTCTATGTTCGATATGGTACTAGACACATTGTTTTTACTCTCTTTTTTACTTCACATTAATAATACTGCTTAAAAGCTTGATTTTAATGGTGTTTTAGTCAGCCTGAGATGCCATAACAAAATACCTACCATAGATTGGGTGGCTCGAACAACAGATAACTATCCTCTCACAGCTCTGGATACCGGAATTCCAAGATCACGGTACCAACAGGGCTGATTTCTGGCAAAACTTATCTTCTTGGTTTTCAGATAGTCACCTTCTCATGATCAGGAGTGATTGGGGTTTTGAATTACAGTGTGGACTTAGGTGGACTTATGGGTAGATTCTGATGAATTGAAGACCTTGAAATTTCATTATGAGCTTCTCTTGTGGGTAGAAGTAGCAGAATCCTCCCCAATGAAGGGATTAGCTAAGTATTGCCTTATCTCTCCATAGAGATCTCACCTGACTGTGGCTTTTTAGGTGGATGCCTGTTCTCAGTTTCTACATCCGTTACTTTTCCCTGTGCTTAGACTTCCAACTAGATGCAGCAGACTACAAAATCCCAGCAGACCATAAAAGGATGACTACAAAGTCTAACCTGACAGGATGCACCAGACAAAACAAAGAATTATGGAATTTTACCAGGCTATATTGACACAGACCTGATAAGTTCAGGTGAGAATAAGTTTAAGAGTGCTATATGAGGGATTAAAAAATATATATTTTTAGGTCTGGCTGAATTGATTTCATGTGGGTACACTGATCAAAAAGACCCTGAGCAATAAATTCTGGACATTAACAATATTGAATCTGATATTTTGAACATGAGAAGATAGCTCTAACACTTTACTCATTTGTTTGAATAAAACCTGGGCTCAAAAGTGGCCTATATTAAATGAAGTTGGGATTTCAGAACATACTTGTTATCCTCTAAAGGGAAAATCTAAAGGTTCAAGGAGATGAGTGTAAATATAAACTTAACTATGTTTGATCTCGCTATTCCTTAGCTGTCACCTGGGAATGTCCAGAGGACATGTCTTCCACTAATAACACCTTTGAATGTTTGAAAAGCATCCACCTCACTGAAAAAGCTCTATATTGGGGTGACTGGGTGGTTCAGTTGGTTAAGCACCTGACTCTTGTTTTCAGCTCAGGTCATAATCTCACAGTTTGCAAGTTTAAGCCCTGCATCAGGCTCTGTGGGGACAGCATGGAGCCTGCCTGGGATTCTCTCTCTCCCTCCTCTGCTCTCTGTCTCTTAAAATAAATAGACTTTAAAAAATTTAAAGAAAAAAAATAAAGAGCTCTGTATTAATTGGCTGTTATCTGCGAGAGAGCAGTTTTGTTTTGTTTTTGTTTTTGTTTTCCAAAAACCATCCATCCAATGTGGTCTGTCTTGGGACCCCAGCTGCTTCTCTCAGAGACAATGAGCTGGGCAGCTAGGCAGCTGGATATTGGCCTCTGATGATCTCTGAGAACATGAACTGGAATCTGGAGGCAGTAGAGGCTCAGAAGAGCTACTGGCAGCAGCTCTGGGATGATATACAAAAGTGACTGCAGGAAGAGCCCAACTATAGCCCCCAGCACTTCCCTAATATTCACTGAGCCTTGCTGATGATCCCTAGCTCTTTGTGCAGTGGTCCTCCCTCATCAGGGGATACTGTAAGATACTGTCACTGCAGTGAGTTTTCAGATGTAAATGGGATGATAGAATCCCAGGGCTGCAGATAGAGCTTCATCATCAGAAGCTGGGTGAACATGGTCATTGTAAGGGGCAGCAGAGTTTGCAGTAATCAGAATCTTTTGACACAGATCTTTGATTGGGGCTGAGTGTAGGGACGCTAGGATTGAGATAGATGACTGTTTCACTAAACTCAAGTGAGAAAACTTCATGATTTACTCAATTTCCAGACTTGAGCCAAATCACAGACCTATATTGTGAACTTTGAATCAATTAAGTGGTTTGTTCCATCGTGAATATACGACTTCTAGCTATGCGTCAAAGCCACCTGCTCTAATTAAGACCATTCCAAGACAACAGGCTTAGCTTGGAGGAAATCTAGGGCAAGCAGCGATTCTTTAAGGATGTTTTATAAATCACATATTCTCATATTCCATTGGCCTGAAATACTATCACAGCAGTATGTCACTGCTCAGGAAGTTGAGGATGTAATCTCAGAACTAAGAACCTATATATATGCCTATTAAAACTTCAAGAATTCTACTAAAACCAAAAATGAATAATGAATAAAAATAGCAGTATCTGTTAAAGCATTAATAGTGCTTCCTTCCCTCCCCATTTTGCTTCTTTATTTTTAACTTAATATAGATTAACAACTTTCTTTCTTAATACTACTTATCACTGCCTACTTGAGATAACAAATATATTTGGAATTCTTAATGATAGATTTTTTAATAAAACAGATTTTTTTAACAGATATAATTTCCAAAAGTTCATCATAAGTCTGTGCCATAAAGCCTATTTCAGTAAATATCAGAGTTGAACTTACAGAACCAATTTTTCTTAACCATGATGAGAGATACCAGAAATCAATAACAAGAGATAATTGAACACTTTGTCTCTGAGAAAACACCAAATGGTGGATAATGCTGGTGCAGGACCCTAGAGGACCCCAGAATGGGAGACCTTGGAGGCTTCAGCAGTGGCATCCGTTGGCCAGGTTGGGGCTGCAGCTGAGGCCCGCAGCTCACAGAGACAAGGCAGAGGACAAAGAGTGAATCCCTGTCAACAAGCGAGGCCACTTGGTCAAAGACATGAGGATTAAGTCCCTGAAAGATATCTATCTCTTCCCCATGCCCATCATGGAATCCAAAATCATTGACTTTTCCTGGGGGCATCTCTTAAGAATGAGGTTTTGAAGGTTATGCCTTTGCAAAAGCAGACCCATGTTGGCCTGTGGACAGGGTTCAAGACATTTGTTGCCTTTGGAGATCCCAATTAACACCTTAGGGGCACCTGGGTGGCTCAGTCAGTTGAGCATGTGACTTCAGCTCAGAGCCTGGAGCCTGCTTCTGTTTCTGTCTCCCTCTCTCTCTGCCCCTCTCCTGCTCACACTCTCTTTCTCTCAAAAATAAATAAAAAGAACATTAAAAATTTTCTTAAAAACATTATCAACAATAGACATATTGGTGTGGGTGTTAAGTGTTCCAAGGAGGTAGCCACTGCCATCCCTGGGGCCATCCTGGATAAGGTTTCCATCGCCTTATGCAGTGAGGCTACTGGAGGAACAAGATTGGCAAGCCCCACACTGTCCTATACAAGGTGACCAGCCCCTGTGGCTCTGTGCTGTGTACCTCATCCTGGCTCCCAGAGGTATTGGCATTGTCTAGGCCCCTGTGCCCAAGAAGCTACTGATGATGGCTGGTATTAACAATTGCTATACCTTGGCCAGGGGCTGCATTGTCACCCTGGGCAACTTCAAGAAGGCCACTTTTTTTTTTTTAAGTTTATTTATTTATTTTGAGAGAAAGAGGCAGAGAGAGAGGGAGAGAATTCTAAGCAGGCTCCATGCTGTCAGCCTGGAGCCTGACTTGGGGCTCAAACTCACAAACCATGAGATCATGACCTGAGCAGAAATCAAGAGTTGGCCACATAACCATCCCATGTTGCCCACATAACCAGTAGTTATTTTGGCCACATAACCAGTGGCCCAGTTGCCCACAGAGCCATCCACACATTCCTGACAAGGCCACTGTTGATGCCATTTCTAAGACCTACAGCTGTCTTATTCCTGATCTCTGGAAAAAGACTGTGTTCACCAAGTCTCCTTATCAGGCATTCACAGACTGTCTTGTAAAGACTGACACTCAGAATGTCCTTGCAGAAGACCCAGACACCAGCTGTGGCTACCACATAGTTTTATACAAGAAAAATAAAGTTAATTAAAGCCTGTTTAAAAAAAGAGGGAGAGTGGGGCGCCTGGGTGGCGCAGTCGGTTGAGCGTCCGACTTCAGCCAGGTCACGATCTCGCTGTCCGTGAGTTCGAGCCCCGCGTCGGGCTCTGGGCTGATGGCTCAGAGCCTGGAGCCTGTTTCCGATTCTGTGTCTCCCTCTCTCTCTGCCCCTCGCTCGTTCATGCTCTGTCTCTCTCTGTCCCAAAAATAAATAAAAACGTTGAAAAAAAAATTTTTTTTTAAAAAAAGAGGGAGAGATAATCGGACAAAAACCTTGTTTTCAAATTAAATAATAATTTACTTTAATTCATGGTTCTAAATAAATAATAGTGAAAATTTAAAAATACTTATAATAATGAACCAAAAATGCACATGAGATGAAGCTAATGCAGTTGTGCTTCATCTAAATGCTTATATAAGAAAAAACAAAATTATAAAAACAAAGAGCTAAGTGCCCAGGGTAACAACTTAGGAGGAAACAGCAAAATAAGAAAGATCAATATAGGGGCACCTGGGTGGCTCAGTTGGTTAAGCATCCAACTTCAGCTCAGGTCATGATCTCACAGTTTGTGAGTTCAAGTCCCGCATTGGATTCTGTGCTGACAGCTTGGAGCCTAGAGCCTGCTTCAGATTCTGTGTCTTCCTCTCTCTCTGCCCTTCCCCTACTCATGTTCATTATCTCTCTCTCTCAAAAATAAATAAAAATTAATTTTTTTAATAAAAAAAGAAAGATCAATATAAAACTTTACTGTTCTACAGTAAAGCATTTCCGTCAGTATGCTGTTTTCCTGTCAACTGCTAAGAACAAAAGTAAAGTTACTTTTCAACTTGTAATTCTAACATGCAGTTCAAAATTCACATGCCCAAACTTGAGCTCTAACCTGTTGACCTTGTCTTCTTCATTTCAATGAAGGTGAACTCTAGTCCTCATAACTCTAGTCACTCATAACAAATATTTGGGCAGCCAATTTGATTTCTCTCTTCTACCACTGATCCATAGACAACATTTTTTTTTTTCTGACTTCAGAGTAAGTCTGGAATCTGATCACTTAGAAACACTTTCACAGCATTAAAATGGAAGAAATTGCTAATAATGCTGGTACCATCAGTGATTCAAACAAATATTTTGCCGGAATGTGAGAACATGAAAGTGAAACAGTACATATTGTACATTCTGTTTACAAGATGTCCTAAAACTGGTCTATAGTTTCAAAAAAAAAATCAAAACAATGATTCTCTCTGGTTGGGATATTGACTGAGAAGAGATGTGATAGAACTTTCTAGTAATGGAATTTTTCTATTGATGGCTATATAGTTTATCCAGGTATATGCATTATTAAAAATTCAGTGAGTTTTATTATGAAAATGTGTTCAGTCACTATATGCAAATTTTACATGGCGCCATGGGAACAAGTATTTAGTTTCTAGGTTTGTTTTTCACATCAGTATGGGTAAAAAAGCCTAAAACTACTCTTTGTTATACTAGGCTTAAGCAAAGGAGTTAATACTTTGAGGATAATAAAAGTTGTATTTCTCTATGTGGTGAAAGGAGTTAAAGATGGGGAAATTTGAAAAGGCTAGAAGGAAACCTGTTGCATAGAATTGGGGATATCAGGATAGACTCATTATATAGATAAAGATATATATATATATATAGATATATATCTAGACTCATTTTATAGATCTATCTATATGCTATATGTATGTATACATTTATGTATCTGCTCCTATATCTGTTTACACAAAGGACCTAAAAGCAATGATACACCAGTGACAATGAGCATTCCTAGAATCCAGTTTTTGGTTTCTAAATAAAATTCTCCACTGAAATAAACCAAGAGAAATAGTCTGTTCCAGAGTGTGGCTGGTAAAGTAGAAGTTGAACCTGGTATTTATTTTTACACTAGAAAGTGAGGAAGTAATAAAATAATTACAGGACCATGTCAAAAGGACACAAATTTAGTTTGAAGAGGCTTCCAACTGGTCAAGTTTGGGACAAGTCAGGCATCAAAATACATAATCAAATAACAATAATCCATTGAAAGCAACGAGAATTCATAAAATCCTACTGATATATTAAATATATGTCACACAAAAAAAGGAAAGCCACTTCTTATAGAATAGAGGCCTATGAATGAAGTAGCATTGTTGAAACTAGAACATCATCAATGGATATTAAACTATTCAGTCAAATTTTGATAAAAAGAATATTGAAATATTTTCATACGTTTTCCCAAAATTATTCATTAGGAGAAAAAGTAACTTTATAGAGAAACCTGACAGGTATAAATTTAGGTGATTAATATTAACATCACCAGTTTGGGGAAATGTGCTTTCTGAAATAATGCACTGAAGAGGACATTATATTATTGAAGTGGTAATTCCACTCCACATGTCATGAAGAAACATCAGAAGTACACAAATTAAAGGGCATTTTACTAAAATAAGTAACTTACATTCTTAAAAAATATTAAGACAAGAATGACAAAGGAACAGATTCAAATTTTAAGAAACTGGTGATATGACAACTAAAGGCAATACATCATTCTGGATTTGGTCCTGGCTAGGGAAACATATATACAATGTACATTATTAGGGAACTTGTATGATCTTAGATAGTACTGTTGTGCCATTAAATTTTGTAATTTTTATAATTGTACTGTGGCTAAGGTCCTTATTTGGAAACACATACTGAACTATTTAGTGTGAAGGAACATATTGTTTGCAGTTATCAAATTGTTCATGTAATAATATAGAAACTGCTAAAACAAATAGAGTGCAATACTTATCAAATGGTGAATCTGAGTAAAAGGGACTGTGGGAATTTCTTGTATTCCTGAACAATTTATGTAAGTTTGAAGTTAACCCAAATTTTAAATAAAATCCAGTTTGGATTATTCTAATAAATAAAGAAATTTATACAAAAAAGTGGGGTGATGTCAGAACAATAACCTGATACATGTACAGCATTAGATTAGTGGATTGCATGTGTGTGAAAATAGATCTATGTTTCAAATAGCAACATGAATAAATAAATTTTTTGAAAAAATATTGAAAGATCAATATATAAAGGTCAACACCACCCCAGAATTGAAACACAAAGACAAACTATTTTATACACCTGATTCATAGTAGCTGTTTTGCATGTAGATTGTAAATACAACAAACCAGAGTGAATATCTATGTAGAAAGAGGTATGAGATGGAGAAAGAGGAAAGGGTGTAGCATTAAAACAATGAATAATTAAAATAAGTGGTATTGAACTCTTAGTACTATTGTCTGTCATGAATCTACAGGTGTGGTTAATTGCCTTCACATTCCAAAATTCCAATAAAACATGAAAATGTATTTAATGAAATTGAGATTGTTTTAAAAAATAAGGCATTGAACATTTATCACAGTTCTCCAATGTAGTCTTGTGCCCTCCAGTCCTTAATATCCCATGTTCTAGACTATAAAAGGAGGGTTCAGTAACTTCAATTTGGTAACCAATATAGCATATCCACCATGACACAGGTATTTATACATAAGGGCCACCTAATGGAACACATTACTCTGGCTGACAAAGAAATTGATATTTAACAAATATCTGGAAAGCATTTCAGGTAAATAATATGAGATCCATTTTACTGGATAGTACTTAAAGCAACAAGAGTTTACACCAAAGAGCATTTAATATTTATTCATTTCCCCTACTTCTTTCTCCAGTTTCGTTCATTTAGTAACAGTTAAGCAGATGCACTTCCTTAATCTTGGAAATCTTGCATTCATTTTCAGGAGCAATCTTTTTGTTTTAAATTTTATTTGATCGTTAATATGTTTTGGTATTTAATTTCAATGCCACAGAGTTGAATACATCATGGTGACCACAATAAAACCACAATGGAAACCTGTTGTTCTTCAGGGAACATGATGTGGTTTTACTGGCTTGGTAACAAATGACAAAGAACAAACAAATTGGAAACAAATCAATCACGAGTAACATTTTTTTTTTCAATTGACTGAGCTTTTGTCAAAGTCACAAAATTGCAGAACATTGGAGATTTAGACTGCGTAAAGCTGTAAGCATTCAGTTCCTCCTCTGTGATTTTTTTTCCACCTCATTTTGTTGTATTTAAATGGGCTTTGTTTCAGTTTCCAGCTGGTGGGTGTCCTACAGGAGTGAATTCTGATACAATGTTTTCAAAAGACTTAAAACAACTTCAGTGATTATTTAGGCTTAGCAGTTTGTGGGATAATAAGTTGAAGTTTATCACTGCCAGCATTTCAAATGAATGAAGTTCATTTAGGAGTGAAGAGGTCAGTAATTCAGAATGTTCTGTTTCAGTCGGGGAAGAAAAGTAGATGGAGAAAGTCCCTGTAGACTCTGTCATCAGGCACAAAGCACAGGATGGAAATTAGGAAGGCTGCAAATCTAAGAAGCAGTAGCTTTTCCAAGAAGAGAGAAATAAAATAGAAATAAAATGTTGGTAGGAAGGATACAGTTTAAAGGTACCCGGGAGAAATCATCACAGAGTTTTGAGTGATGATCCTTTCATGAACAGTAGGAGGTTGCATGATACAATTTCACTTGCCATTGCAACCATAATTACTAGCCTACCTGCATTTTGCATTCTGATGAGAGAAAAGAGGTTTAAATTATTTTGGTAGTTCCTTTTTTTCTGAAATGTTCCAAGGTAATCAAAGAATCTATATCAGTGATTCTTTCTGTAAAAGGCCAGAATGAGTGTATTCCATTTTGGGTGCATAAATAAAGGTTTCCTAATTTGGTTAATTTTGGTTTGAGGGAGAAAAATTGAGAAAGTCCTTCTTCTGGAAATGGCAATTCATCAATACCAACTACTAGTAGTTCCCACCTGTCTTGTCTCTTCCTATGGAGATCATTTGAAGATCAAATGAGGGCTTATCACTAATTTGGGAATTAATAAAACCATTCTCTCAAGGATGCTCTTAGAGGAAAAAAAGAGAAACACAAAAAAGAATTATGAATTGGAGAAACATCACACAATGTATTACATTTTATGTTTTGAATTATCTTAGGTAGCTTTGATTTCCTGTTCAAAAATTAAATATAGTCCTATCAGAATTTTTATTATCCATAATTTCTTTAAGAATAAGTAACTTTAGCATTAGGTAGCATTTTATCACATATATACACTCAAGGGTAACATTAATAGGACTCATCATTTAAATTAAATAATATATGTATTCTATTGAATTGTTTTTAAAGGTTGTGCTTGTCTTAAATTTATAATCACAATTTGTATGGGTAACCTCCACACAGTCCCTGTGTGTCTATCTGATAATTGCTAATTTCATCATACACTATCTGTAAAGATAAAGCCACAGTTCAGTTAATACAAGTCATTGTGGGTTTTAGAAAACAGATTTAGGAAAATCCTCTCATGATCACCTTATTTTCTTTCTGATTACTATGGATAAAATGTTAGCAGTAAAGAGTTTTAAATAAAGAACCATTGGAGAAGGGCCTAGCAGTAATCATTAGAAACACCTAAGAGGGGCTCCTGAGCAGCACAGTCAGTTAAGCATCCACCTTCGGCCCAGGTTATGACCTCACAGTTTGTGAGTTCCAGCCCTGCGTGAGGCACTGTGCTGACAGCTCAGAGCCTGGAGCCTACTTGGGATTCTGTGTCTCCCTCTCTCTCTGCCCCTTGCTGCTTGTCCTCTGTCTCTCTCTGTCTCTCAAAAGTAAATGAATGTTAAAAGGAAAAAAAAAAAAAGGGGCAGGATAACCTGAGTTAAACTATAATATATATTTGTCAATTTGCTATAATCTTGAGGATTTGAAAATCAAGGGCTTTTCTTTATTAAAAGCATTACAAAATCTATAATTATTCTGCTAATAGGTCATAATAAGTCTTGTATAAACATAGGCATAATAATTGGTTTGTATTTTCATGGATTAACCCACTCATCAAAAAAAATCTCACAGTACATATTTATCTTTGTCTGATTTATCTCACTGTCGCAAATGGCAGGATTTCCTTTCTTATAGATGAACAATATCCCATTGTATATGTTTACCACAACTTCTTTTTCCATTCATCCATGGGCAGACATTTAGGTTGTTTCCATATCTTGGCTATTGTAAATAATGTGGCAGTAAATATGGAAGTGCGGTTATCTCTTTGAACTCTTGTTTTCATTTCCTTTGCATACATACCTGGCAATGGAATTACTGGACCATATGGTTCAATAATAAATTAATTTTTTTAATTTTAATTTTGTTTTTTTAATTTACATCCAAATTAGTTAGCATATAGTGCAACAATGATTTCAGGAGTAGATTCTTTAATGCCCCTTACCCATTTAGCCTGTCCCCCCTCCCACAACCCCTCCAGCAACCCTCTATTTGTTCTCCATATATATGAGTCTCTTCTGTTTTGTTCCCCTCCCTGTTTTTATATTATTTTTGCTTCCCTTCCCTTATGTTTATCTGTGTCTAAAGTCCTCATATGAGTGAAGTCATAGGATATTTGTCTTTCTCTAATTTTGCTTAGCATAATACCTCTAGTTCCATTCACATAGTTGCAAATGGCAAGATTTCATTCTTTTCGATTGCTGAGTAATACTCCATTGTGTATATATACCACTTCTTCTTTATCCATTCATCCATCGATGGACATTTTGGCTCTTTCCATACTTTGGCTATTGTTGATAGTGCTGCTATAAACATTGGGGTGCCTGTGTCCCTTCGAAACAGCATACCTCTATCCCTTGGATAAATACCTAGTAGTACAATTGCTAGGTCATAGGCAATCTATTTTTAGTTTCTTGAGGAACCTCCATACTATTTTCCAGAGTGGCTGGACCAGCTTGCATTCCCACCAGCAATTCAAAAGAGATCCTCTTTCCCCACATCTTTGCCAACATCTGTTGTTGCCTGAGTTGTTAATGTTAGCCATTCTGACAGGTGTGAGGTGGTATCTCATTATGGTTTTGATTTTGTATTTCCCTAATGATGAGTGATGTTGATTATTTTTTTCATGTGTCGGTTGGCCACCTGGATGTCTTCTTTGGAGAAGTGTCAATTCATGTCCTTTGCCCATTCCTTCCTGGATTATTGTTTTTTGGTGTTGGGTTTGATAAGTTCTTAATAGATTTTGGATACTAACCTTTTATCTGATATGTCGTTTACAAATATCTTCTCCCATTTAATTGGATGCCTTTTAGTTTTGCTGATTGTTTCCTTCACTGTGCAGAAGGTTTTTATTTTGATGAGGTCCAAATAGTTCATTTTTGCTTCTGTTTCCCTTGCCTCTGGAGACGTGTTGAGTAAGAAGTTGCTGCAGCCAAGGTCAAGGAGGTTTTTGCCTTCTTTCTCCTCAAGGATTTTGATGGCTTCCTGTCTTACATTTAGGTCTTTCATCCACTTTGAGTTTATTTTTGTGTATGGTGTAAGACAGTGGTCCAGGTTCATTCTTCTGCATGTCGCTGTCCAGTTTTTTCAGCACCACGTGCTGAAGAGACTGTATTTATTCCATTGGATGTTCTTTTCTCTTTGTCAACGATTAGTTGGCCATACATTTGTGGGTCCATTTCTGGGTTCTCTATTCTGTTCCATTGATCTGAGTGTCTGTTTTTGTGCCAGTACCATAATGTCTTGATGATTACAGCCTTGTAGTATAGCTTGATCTCTGGGATTGTGATGCCTCCAGGTTTGGTTTTCTTTTTCAAGATCGCTTTGGCTATTCGGGGTCTTTTCTGGTTCCATACAAATTTTAGGATTATTTGTTCTAGGTCTGTGAAGAATGCTGGTGTTATTTTGATAGGGATTGAATTGAATATGTAGATTGCTTTGGGTAGTATTGACATTTTAACAATATTTGTTCTTCCTATCCAGGAGCATGGAATCTTTTTCCATTACTTTGTGTCTTCTTCAATTTCTTTCATAAGATTTCTATAGTTTTCAGTGTATAGATTTTTCACCTCTTGGTTAGATTTATTCCTAGGTATTTTATGGTTTTTGGTGCAATGGTAAATGGGATCGATTCCTTGACTTCTCTTTCTGTTGCTTCATTCTTGGTCTATAGGAATGCAACCGATTTCTGTGCATTGATTTTATATCCTGGAACTTTGCTGAATTCATGGATAAGTTCTAGCAGTTATTTGGTGGAATCTTTTGGGTTTTCCGTATACAGTATCATGTCATTTGTGAAGAATGAAAATTTGACCTGCTCCTGGCCAATTTGGATGCTTTTTATTTTTTTGTGTTGTCTGATTGCAGAGGCTAAGACTTCCAATCCTATGTTGAGTAACAGTGGCAAGAATGGACATCCCTGTCTTGGTCCTGACCTTAGGGGGAAAGCTCTCAAATTCTCCCCATTGAGGATGATATTAGTGTTGGGTCTTTCAGATATGGCTTTTATGATCTCAAGGTATGCTCCTTCTATCCCAACCTTTTTAAGGGTTTTTATCAAGAAAGGATGCTGTATTTTGTCAAATGCTTTCTCTGCATCTACTGAGGGATCATGTGGTTCTTGTCCTTTCTTTTGTTGATGTGGTGAATCATGTTAATTGTTTTGTGGATATTGAATCAGCCCTGCATCCCAGGTTTAAATCCCACTTGGTCATGGTGAATAATTGTTTTTAATGTATTGTTGGATCCATTTGGCTAATATCTTGTTGAGGATTTTTGCATCCATGTTCATGAGGGAAATTGGTTTATAGGTCTCCTTTTTAGTGGGGTCTTTGTCTCGTTTTGGAATCAAGGTAATGCTGGCTTCATAGAAAGAGTTTGGAAGTTTACCTTCCATTTCTATTTTTTGGAACAGCTTCAAGAGAATAGGTGTTAACTCTTCCTTAAATGTTTGGTAGTATTCCCCTTTACAATCTAAAAAAAATGCTTATTTAATAGTAGCTATATGTAAAGGTAGAAATGTGTGGAAATTTATAAGTAGATATATGTAAAGGAATGTACATAAAAGTAAGAAATATGTGAAGGAACATACATATAGAAAAAAATAAGTAAAAATATGTAAAGGAATGTATGTATAAAATTTCCACACTGTTGTGTTCAGAGGAAAAATTGAGCTTGTGTTAAGAAAAATACAGTTTTCCTCTAAACAGAAGAATGTACATATACCTAGACACATGACTGTCAGTTTATGTTTGTGTGTGTGTGTGTGTGTGTATTGATTTACTTTTCAACTTGAATACATCCATGGACACATGAGCATATGACATACATGTATAAATATTATTTTTAATTTAAATATTTGTATGTATTTTGGGCATTTTAATCTAAATTCCAAAATAGTAGTGTGGTATTTGCAAATGTGGTATTTTGGTATTAGGGATCACAGCTAACCTAACAGTCAATATTTTTTAAAATTTTTTTAATGTTTATTCATTTTTGACAGAGAGAGACAGAGCATGAGTGGGGGAGGGGCAGAGAGAGAGGGAGACACAGAATCAGAAGCAGGCTCCAGGCTCTGAGCTGTCAGCACAGAGCCCGACGTGGGGCTTGAACTCACAGACTGTGAGATCATGACCTGAGCTGAAGTCAGACGCTCAACCGACTGAGCCATCCAAGCACCCCATAACAGACAAATCTTTTAATGAAATGTTCAATTAATCAGTCATGGTTACTTCCAAATAACACTAATGAAATTGGGCTATATAAAGAAAAAATATTATTCAGTAATAAAAGTTAATTAATATGAATGGCTAAGTACTTAATATTTCACATTTTTTAATAAATGTTTTGCTAAACTGGGTCCCACAAAACATAATAAAACAAATCATTTTTTTCTTTATCATGATCATTGTGGAAAAAGCAAAAGAATTTTTATTATTTCTTCTTTTAGAACAACTTGCTTATTGAGTCTTTGTGTATCTACACAGAGATAGCTACATAATCATCTTATATCATTTTGAGCCACCTTTTTAATCAGGCCATTGCTGCAGGCACCAGAAGTTTGCAGGAGTCCACTGGGCACTTTTCTCAGTCCACATTGCATCTCTTGCTTCCTTTTCCCCAGCATGTATCTGCCATCACTACATGGTTTACCTGTAAGACTTGCTCAACCATTCTAGTTCAAGCACAAACTTGGAAAGGTAAGGTACTTAATGGCTCCTGAAGGAACCCTTGATGATTTGACAACAGAAGTCTGTGGATGAGTACTTCTCTGTTCCTGTTAAAAATCCTGAGGTGTAGTTCGTACAGGTACATGAAATAATTCAAGGGATTCATGTCAGCCATATTTCAGCAGAGAAGTAGAATCATTCTGTTAGAGATTAGATAGATGAGAGATCAACCTATAAATTTCTAGCAAGGAGTTGGCCTATGCAGTTGAGGAGGGCTTGCTAGGCAATTTCCAGTTCTGTGCAGCATACCATCAGGAAGGGCAAGCTGGAACTTCCAAGTCAAAAGCTGAACTGCTGCCCATAGATGGAGTTTCTTCTTCAAGAAAGGCTCAGCTCTATTCTTAAGGCCTTTCAACTGACTGAATCAAGCCCACCCTGATTATCTAGAATAATATCCCCTACTTAAAGTCAAGTGATTAAATAAAGTCAATTTTTATAACATCTATAAAATATCTTCACAGGAAAATTAGATTGGTTTATGTTAAATGACTTAGGACTATGGTCTGGCCAAGTCAGCACATCAAGTAGCCCATCCTAGGGTCTGAGCCTTATTTGTCCTGAACATAAACCACTTCAATAATACATACTTAGTTTGACTTTAGTGTTTTATTCTTCCCTCATGCTCTAATCCTTGTCCCTAGGAGAAAATCCTCACATAAACTACCTGCATGCTAACCCTGGTTGTAAACTCTATTTCCAAAGATGGGGAGACAGACAATTGATATGAGATAATTGGTATCACAGTGGCCTTAGAAAGCAGATACTCAACATGCATTCTGATGAGAGATCACCCGCAGGACAGACAGCAATAAGGACTCCACTGATGTTATCAGTCGTGGTAACAATAACCCGTGGAATGCAGAAGCATTATCATTACTAAGAATCTCACTGGTGGAACATTTTTATGAGGTGTGTATTGGTGTCATGGTGCGGCCATGACAAATTACCACAAACAAGGATATTCTTCATTCTCTCACGGTTCATAGTCCAGGAGTCTGAGATGAGGGAGATGGCAAGGCTATATTTCCTCCAGAGGTTTTAAGAGAATCTACTCCATGCCTCTCTCCTAGATTCTGTTGGTGTTCCCTGATTTGTAGCCATTATTCCAATCTCTACCTTTTTCACTTCTCTGTGTATCTGTTTTAAAGAAACCTTATTTTCATTCTTATAAGGATACGTGTGATTGTATTTGGGGCTCACCCAGAAAAATCAATGGTAAACTCCTCCTCTGAAGATTCTTAATCACTTCCTTTTCCATCCATCTAAGACAATATTCACAAGTTCAGAGGATTAGAACATAGACATCCATTATTTAAAGCCAACTTCCAGCATGCAGTTGGTAGGCTGTGAAACTTTGACTTATAATGTAGGGATTATTCTTCAACATTCTGGAACATTTTGGACATCATAAGGATTTGGTTGATGTCCTGAGATTAATTTTAGGAGCCCTGAAAGAAAATGATAGACTCAGATTAGCAAACTATCAATGGCACACTATGACTGTCAGAATAATTCCATGGGGACATTTTAAGAAACTCGTCACCTACAGCTGAGAGGTAGACTGTACCGAAAAATCAGGCTGAAATTTAATTTAAGTGGTAGCAGAGCTTCAAAGGATACCAAATGTACATATTCAGAGATCTATGCCAAAGTCAGGACCCAGATAGGGAAAAAGTATAATGATGGTATATATGATGGTGAAATTTGTGTTGGTGTAGCTGAGCATCTTGAACTCTATATTTCCATCCAAGGGAACCAGCTCCTTCCTTGCTATAAGACAACAACAGCAGAAATCTCACTTGAGGCATTTGCACAAAGATGCTCTATGGCTATCTCAGTGCTTCAATTCTAGGCCATTCTTCAATTTATCTTAAAGCCAATAAATAGGCTAGGTTGCTGCAAAGACTAATTTGAGAACAACTACAACTTTATTTGGTTGCCAGGAAATACTCAAAAGCAACTTTTTCCATCAAGGTAGTAAGAAATACGCTGGTAAGAACACAGGAGGATATTTATGAAACTCAAGAGGTCAGAGTTGACAGAATAAACTAATTTACCTTGGTGTTCCCATTACCATGGTATTGCGATGGAACTAGTTTAATTTGTAGTGTATTGGTAGGATTGTTAGTATTCTCAAAAACCAGAGACTGAGATTGGTACTCTATGGTAAGAAGCAAGATGGAAATAATGACCAAAATAGATTCTAAGTTGGAGTGGTAACCAGTCCTGATCTGTATGTTCCCAGGAGCAAATGAACAACTAGTTTAGTCTATTACAAGACACATTAGCCTGCTATGCTATTACAGAAAACTCTAGTAAATATACTCAGTCAATGGTAGCTGAGTTAATAAAATGATAATCTGTAAAAACTGACCATAAATTGATATGCAATTTAAAATTGGTGTGTGTGTGTGTGTGTGTGTGTGTGTGTGTATTTTTTCATGTTGAAGGTTGTGGGGATGAAACCAGATAGACAAGTATTCTAGAAAATTAATACATAATACAATTCTGAAGACTTTGTACATTTTGCACTTTGGGGTTATTCTGAAGACTAGAGTGACTTATTCTATATCTCTTCTCCTAGTACCCCAAGGAGTTAGCTGACATCTGTAACTGTGAACCCATAAATCTTCTGTGGGTTTAGCCGTTGGCTTTTTAAGGAAAAATTGCTGATAAAGGAATTTATTCTCTCAAAATTTACAAGTAAATAAATGAAATATTTCAATGCTTTAACTTTGTAACCTTAGAGAAGGATTATTTCTGATAAAAGACTTTTCCTAAATTTATAACTCATCTTAATTAGGTTTTCAGTTCTTTCTCAAAAAATATGAAGCACATTCAAAGAAAAAAAAGTCTATAATTTCCTGAAAAAATTTCCTATGAATGGATGCAATTATGCATATTTTAAATGAAAATTACCTAAGCTTTCAGTAAACACTGACAATTTTCATATTTGAACAATCTATATTGCATAGCATGTTAATTTTCATCATTAATGAGAGGAGTATTATACTCTAATTAATTTTGTAATTAACAGAATGGTATTTAAAATGTCAAATAATCTAAAAACATGAAATGCAGATTTTAAACAGAGTGCATTATCATAATGTAAATCATTATTAACATAAGCTAAGTGGATTTGTTGATGTTTATTTAAAGCAGGTACTTTAGGGGCGCCTGGGTGGCGCAGTCGGTTAAGCGTCCGACTTCAGCCAGGTCACGATCACACGGTCCGTGAGTTCGAGCCCCGCGTCAGGCTCTGGTCTGATGGCTCAGAGCCTGGAGCCTGTTTCCGATTCTGTGTCTCCCTCTCTCTCTGCCCCTCCCCCCGTTCATGCTCTGTCTCTCTGTCCTAAAAATAAATAAACGTTGAAAAAAAAATTGAAAAAAAAATAAAATAAAGCAGGTACTTTAATTGTTAAAAAGAATATTCTCTACAGGGATACACAGAATTTGAAATGGCTATGCCTCTCAGGGTTATACTAGGAGCTTATTCTGAGCAGGTTTATGGCTTGCTCCTCTAATTCTGGACTCTTGCAGTCTACAGGTCATAGTAACCAAGGGATGATGCCACCAAGGCACACTGATAACTGCCTCATTGCAGTCAGTGCTCCTCACTAGATGATTGGAAACAGGATAGAATATATATGTGGTGAGTGACTATGACTATGAAGAAGAAAGAGGGCTTATTTTCCAGTAAAGACCTAAATGAAATTTCTAATTGTGACACATTTGGAGTACTTCATAGTATTCCTATGCTTAGAGGCAATGATTATCAGGAGGCAGATGAGCGACAACAACACAGGCAGGCCACCAAAGTGTTTGGAGGTTATTCTCACGTAAGAAAAACATTATTGGAGGCGCCTGGGTGTTTGAGTCAGTTAAGTGTCAGACTCTTGAATTTGGCTCAGGTCATGATCTCACAGTCATGGAATTGAGCCCTGTGTCAGGGTCCACCTGAGCATGGAGCCTGCTTGGGATTCTCTCTCTCTGGCCCTCTCTCTCCTCCCTCCGCCCCACTCTCTCTCCCTCAAAATAAATAAACTTTAAAAAAAGGAAAAACATTATTATCTTCCTTCTTACTGTAATATTACATAGGGTTAGTTAGTAAGAACTAGGAGGAAAATGAGCAGTGCCATCAATTAGTGGTTCTGGATTCTGAGAGAAATGACTTCACAATATTATCTTTTGGACACAGTAGCAAATTGAAATCCTGTGTTTCTGTCACTGGACAGGGAATGAATCTCTATCTTTTTTGTTTGAAGAAAAGTTGCATGCTCAATGGAAAGATTTTCTGGGTTTGTATGTGTAAAAAGATAGTTTGAATGCACAGTGGTCCCCGAGTGCAACATAGAGGCAACTTCTTTTTCTTTGTTTTTTAAAAAACGTTCCCTTCCAATAAGGATCTTTTTTTCCTCTACTTTGTGTGAATCTCAATGAAAGATAATTACAGGACTCCAATTTCAACAATATATTGCTGGGCCAAATTGGACTACTTTTTAATCTCTCACCTAGGAATGTAAATGGTGACCAGATAATTTGAGAGAGCATAATCTAATTTAGTATCATAAAAATAAGATCTAAGATTTCCTGCTGCTTTTGAAAGCCTGGGTCTTTTCTGTTTCCTGTTGTTACTTCAAGTTAATCACATATTCCTTCATCCTGTGACCATACATGCTACTTATGTTGAGATTTTTGATTTTGTTTGTGGAGCTGAATATTTCCCTAATTTTGGTCCTTAGTTCAGAATTATTAGTTCTGATTTTCATAATCAGGAAAAAAAGGAAAATTATTATGGGCATAAAAACTGAATAAACATTTAAAAACTTTAGCATTTTACATTCATTTTAGTGTGAATAAAAGACTTAAGAAATTATAATTAACTTATCATAATATTTCAAGGATATTGCTTAAAATAAGGCTAAGGAAAAACAAAATGAGTCATATTCAAGAAAAATTAAAGAAAATTATTAAATAGCATACTAGTATGAAAAACGAATACTTGTTAAAACTGATTAAATATGTAACATGCATAAGATGCTATGAAAATGAGCCAAATATAATAGCAATGTAGAAGATGATCATTTGTTTATATATGTATGTGGAGAGAGAGAGAGACGGTCATGGTCATGAGAAAAAATATTTATGGTAGCTACTTTTGATTTATGAATAATTTGTTTTCTTGTTTATAATTTCTATACTATACATTTATATATAGGTTTATAACATTTCTAAGTTTAAAACCAAAATCATATTCTCACGTCTTGAAATTATTAAATCAGAAACTATAAGGGAGCTTAGATTTTTCTTGTTTACATGCATATGCATATAGATAGATGATAAAGAGATACACACAACACACACAGACACCCCAACAGAAATACCAGCTCTCTGGGTCAGAAATCGGGGGTTTCTTTACCTATAGCGACATGGAAGAATGATACTCTAGCATTGGTCCCTAGTATGTAACATATCACAGGTAGCAGAATGACAGCCAGATGCACAGTCTACACATATAATGGGATTGTACTATAGGAGAATGTTGTGTGAGTCTCAGTCTACTGAACTTGATGTTCTCAGCTAGGAATGCTTGAGGCACTTACCTGGGCCCAAATATACTCATAAGGGAGCACTAGAAATATCTTTCCTGTACCATCCACCACCAGATATTATGGCTGAATCAACATTTGTGAGTCTTTTTTTTTCTTTATAGGTATATGTGTATATATATACATATATATGTGTGTGTGTGTGTGTGTGTGTGTGTATACATAAACCTCTTAGATTCATTCATCTGTGTATGAATGTTTGGGCTGCTTCCATATCTTGGCTACAGTAAATAATGATGCAATAAACATAGGGGTGCATCTACTTGTCCAAATTAGTGTTTTCATTTCTTTGGGTAAATGTGCAGTAGTGGTACTACTGGATGATATGGTGTTTCCAACTTTAATTTTTTGCGGAAACCCCATACTGTTTTCTACAATAACTGCACCATTTACATTCCTACCAACAATGTAAAATTGTTGCCTTGTCTTCACATCCTCAACAACACTTGTTATTTCTTCTGTTTTTGATACCAGCCATTCTGACTAGTATGAAGTAATATCTCATTGTGGTCTTAATTTGCATTTGCCTGATGATTAGTGATGTTGAGTATGTTTGCATGTGTCTGTTGGCCATCTGTGTGTGTTTTTTGGAAAAATGTCTATTCAGGTCTTCTGCCCACTTTTTTGGTGTTGAGTTGTATAAATTCTTTATATGTTTGGATATTAACCCCTTATCAGATGTAGCATTTACAAATATCTTCTATTAAATCATTCACCTTTTTTGTTTTGTTGATGGTTTCCTTTGCTGTGCAAAAGCTTTTTATTTGGTATAGTCCCAATAGTTTTGTTTTTGATTTTGTTTCCCTTAACTGAGGGGACAAATACATAAACATGTTGCTAAGGGTTATGTCCTAGAGATTACTACTTATGTTTTCTTCTAGTAGTTTTATGGTCTCAGGTTTCACATTAAGGTCTTTAATCCATTTTGAGTTCATTTTGTGTATTTTGTAAGAAAGTGATCCAGTTTCATTCTTTTGCATGTAGCTGTCCAGTTTTCCCAACATCATTTATTGAAAAGACTGTCTTTTCCTCACTGTGTATTCTTGTCTTCTTTTTTTTGTTGTAGATTAATTGATCAAAGTGTAGGTTGATTTCTGGGCTCTCTATTTTCTTCCATTAATCTACATGTCTATTTTTGTGCCAGTCCCATACTGTTTTGGGTACTATGGCTTTGTAGTATATCATGAAATCTGGGATTTTGATACCTCCAGCTTTGTTCTCTCTCAAGGTTGTTTTGATTGTTCATGGTCTTTTGTATTTCACACAATTCTGAGGAATATTTGCTCTAGTTCTCTGAAAAATTCTGTTAGTATTTTGATAGGGATTTCATCGACTCTGTAGATTGCTTTAGGTAGCATGGACATATGTTAGCAATATTAATTTTTCTAATCCATGAATATGAAATATCTTTCCATTTGTGTCATCCTCAATTTCTTTTATCAATATCTTAGAATTTTCAGGGCACATGTCTTTACCTCTTGTTTAACTTTATTCTTAAGTATTTTATTCTTTTTGTTGCAATTATTTTGTATTCTTGATCTCTCTTTCTACCTTATTGTGTATAGAAATGAAACCTATTTCTGTATATTAATTTTGTGTCCTCCAACTCTACTGAATTCATTTATTGGTTCTAATAGTTTTTTGGTGGAGTCTTTAGGGTTTTCTGATTATTCAAAAGTCTCCTAAAGATGACTGCCTCTCTAACACACTTTCTGAGATTAGCAAATAAATCTTTTTGTATACCTGAGGTGCTTTTCAAACTTCTACTTTGCTGTATCTTGGTGAGGTTGTTTGTTATGCTATGTAAGGGCAAGGACAACTTCTTGTCACCCTCCAGCTCTCCAAGAGTTGAGCCTGCTAATTTTTAAACTTCCCGGGATTAAGCCCCACTGATTATAAAAACCCTCTAAGTGAAGGCCCTCTAGTTTTTAAAGCCTAATGTCATAGGGACTTGTCTACTCATGCAGGTTTCCCATGTCTGGGATGCTTGGTGTGGGGTTGATTCCTCTCCCTTCCCCATGCTTGTGGTGTCCCTCCTATTTATGGCTAGTCTGACAGGTTAGTTTGGTTCCCCACTGGGACTCTGCCTTTCCCACTGTTTTCAATGTAGTTATGATTAACTGTGGAAATTTGTTCTGTCAATCTTGAGTTTGTTTCCTGGTTTGCACTGATGCAGCTGTTATCTAGGTGTTATCATCCTCTGAGACTGGGTAAACTAGGATCCTCCTAATCTGCTATATTCCTCTATCATTTCCATCCAAGATTTTCTACATGTACTATTATGTTATCTGCAAATAGTGAGTTTTACTTTTTCCTTACCAATTTGGATGCCTTTTATTTCCTTTTCTGGCCTTATTACTTTTGCTAGGACTTCCATTTGTATGTTGAATGAAAGTGTGGAGAGTGCATATCCTTGTTTTCTTCCTGATCTTAGAGGAAAAACTCTGTTGTCCACTGTTGAGCATAGAATGTTAGCTGTTGGTTTTTCATATATGATCTTTATTATATAGAGGTATGTTTCCCCTAAACCTTCTTTGTTGAGAGTTTTTTTTTAATCATGAATAGATTTTGTAAATTGTCAAATGCTTTTCTACATCTATTGGGAAACTCATATGGTTTTTATCCTTCCTGTTATTAATCTAATTTATCACATTGACTTTCAAAAATTGAATGACCTACTTAATCATGGTGAATGATGACTTTTAATGTATTGTTGAATTCAGTTTTCTAATATTTTGTTGAGGATTTTTGCCTTTATATTCATCAGAGATATTAGCCTGTAGTTTTCTCTTTTTGTAGTGGTTTGTTTTGGTCCAGGGTAATGCTGGTCTTGAGAGTGAATTTGGAATTTTCCTTACTCTTCTATGTTTTGGAGTAGTTCAAGAAGAATAGATATTAACTCTATTTTTTTTTAATTTTTTTTCAACATTTTTATTTATTTTTGGGACAGAGAGAGACAGAGCATGAACGGGGGAGGGGCAGAGAGAGAGGGAGACACAGAATCGGAAACAGGCTCCAGGCTCCGAGCCACCAGCCCAGAGCCCGACGCGGGGCTCGAACTCACGGACCGCGAGATCGCGACCTGGCTGAAGTCGGATGCTTAACCGACTGCGCCACCCAGGCGCCCCGATATTAACTCTTTAAATGCTTGGTAGAGTTGACATGCGAAGCAATTTGTGGACCAGCCCTTGTGATTATTATGATTATATATGACACATCTCATCAAAACCATCAGAGAACTTATTTATTCCTCACAGATCCTGGAGGGTAAAGAGCATACCCAGGCCCACAAAGTGAGGTTATTGGTAGAGAGAGATAGAAGGACCTGGAGCTCTGCCTTTATTAAGGTCCAAGGGTGGAATAGGTTCTCCACTTCACTCTTTATTGATGAATTTGAAGTGTAAGAGCAAGAATCAGGGCACAGGAAGAAAGAAACCAGGTCACTCAAGCCATCAGTTATCTAGGTTACACTGGGCTTTCTAAAAGGGGAATTCCATAGTTGAGAGAACCCAGTTTCTTATCTAGTTGTTTTACTAGTAGCTGTATCATACAGCTGGTAATACCTTTATTTGAGATAGATGTCTTTGAAATGGATTTCAAGGCAATCAAAAGTTTAAAGTCAGGCACTTACATTACAGTCAAAAAGCTTACTGTCAGCCACATATACTACAAAGAGGCTTCCCAAAATATGAATCTGAAAGTTTATAAAGGAGTGGGACAGCTGTTCCGTCCTTCCTTTTAGTCAAAGATATCTTTGCTTCTTACCATAAGGAAATTTTCCTCAGGAAGTGAAAGTGAAGGATTCAAGATTTTTACATATTAGAATATAAATAAATATATCCAGAGGAAGGATAAAACAAGCATTATAAGCATTTTATATTAATATGACACATTTGGCATAATTAATGAACATAATTATTGATACGTTATTAACTAAAGTTTATTTTTCAGACTTCCTCAGTTTTCCCCAATACCACTTTTCTCTGTCATTATCTCCAACCAGTATACCACATTGCATTTAGTTGTCATGTCTCCTTAGGCTCCATTTGGTTTTGATAGTTTTTGAGGCTTTCCTTATTTTTTTTTTAATTTTTTTTTTAATTTTTTTTAACGTTTATTTATTTTTGAGACAGAGAGAGACAGAGCATGAAGGGGGGAGGGGCAGAGAGAGAAGGAGACACAGAATCGGAAGCAGGTTCCAGGCTCTGAGCCATCAGCCCAGAGCCTGACGCGGGGCTTGAACTCACGGACCGCAAGATCGTGACCTGAGCTGAAGTCGGACGCTTAACCGACTGCGCCACCCAGGCGCCCCGAGGCTTTCCTTATTTTTGATGACATTGACAGTTTTGAGGAGGACCAGTCAAAAGTTTTGTAGAATGTTCCTAAAATTTGTCTGATGTTTTTCGCATGATTAGATTCGGGTAATGTGTTTTAGGAAAGAAGACCAGAGAAGGAAACTGACATTTTTATCACATTATATTAAGGATATGTGCCAATCACTATGACATCACTTTGATGTTGACTTTGATCAACTGGGTTGAGATAGTGTTTATCAGTTTTATTCACTGTAAATTTACCTTTTTCCTTCATTTACATACTGTAATCTTTGAAATTATTATACACTTAAGTAAGAAGATATCCTTTACCTCTTTAAAGGAGAAATGGTACATAAGTTACTTGGGATTCTTCTGCATGAAAGATTTACCTATTCATTTATTTATGTGGTCAATCATTTATTTATAGCATGGTATGTTCAAATAATGTTGCTCAAATTCTTTCAGCTTCAAACATTAGCTCTTTCATTTGGCCCCTGTGTCCCCTGGCATATGTCTTTAATTGATCTTTTAGTACTTCCTTACTTTCTACACTACAAGGTATTGCAAGATCATCTTGTGTATTACCTGTCTCAACCCTAAAATCAACCATTTCTCCAGGAGCTCTGGTTTCTTCTATTAGAGAGTGTTATTAGAAACTAAGGACCTTGGTACCTAGGCATACTTATTTCTACTGGGGTATTGTTGTGTCTAGGCCATCTCAATAACAAATGAAGGGGAAAAAATACACACACACACACACACACACATACACACACACACACTTGCCCATAAACATTTCTGTATCTGCATCTATATTAAACACAAGTTCACATTGATATCTTCAAATCTAATCCATTACCACATGGATAATACTAGTCTTCTCCTCCTACCTGTCGTAATATCTCTACAACAGTAAGAAAACCGGCTCCCACCATCCGCCATCAATTTACAGAATTGTTCAATTATGGTACACTTATATGTAGAGTTTTCAGGACTGTTTATCTGTGCACCATGGAACATGACATCATCAAATCAAGTACAGTGATTATTTACAAGTCTCTGCATTCTGTTGATGTAATCATATGGTTTTTCTCATTCAGTCTGTTAATCTGATGAAATATATTGATATATAAAGGTTAAAATAGTATTTCATGGAATTAACTTGGTCAAAATGTAAAATCCTTTTTATATATTGTTGGGTTTGCTTTGATAATATTCTGTTAAGGACTATTGTGCTTATGTTCATAGGAAGTTTTGGCCTGTAATTTTCTTTTTTTGTAATGACTTTACTGGTTTTGATAATGGGGTAATGCTGGTTGCATAGAGTGAGTTAGAAAATGTTCCTTTTGCTTCTATTTCTGGGATGAAATGTTTGGAATAATTCATCAGTGAAGTCATCTGGACCTGGAGCTTTTCCTTTTGGAAGGTTTTTGATTATTGATTCAATTTAACTAATATAAGGAAATTCAGATTAGCTATTTTCCTTTTGTGAGTTTTGATAGCTGTTGTGTTTCAAGGAATTGTTTTAAGTTATCAAATAGGTCAGCACAAAATTATTTATAGAATACCCTTATTGTCCTAATTTTCATGGCATTCATTGCAATGACTCACTTTCATTTCTGATATTAGTAATTTATGCCTAATCTCTCTTTCTGTCTCTTTCGCGCTTTTTGTTAGTCTGGGTAGAAGTTTTGTTTTGTTTTTCCCAAAGAACCAGGTTTTGATTGCTTTAATTTTATCTATTGCGTTTCTATCTTCAATTTCATTGATTTTGCTGTAATTGTTTATTTTCCTTTTTTTTTCTTTATGCTTCATTTTCTCTTGTTCCTCTAGATTTTTAAGATGGAAGCTTAGACTATTTCAGGTCTTCTTTTCTTACACATTCATTTAATGTTATAAGTTTCCTTCTCACTATACCTTTGATGTACAAATTTTGATAAGTTGTATTTTATTTACCTTAGATTGAGATAGCATCTTTGACTCAGGTTATTGGGAAATGTGTTGCATAATTTGTAAATAGTTTGGAGACTTTTCAGCTATCTTTCTGCTCTTGACTCTTGCTTAATTCCTTTGTGGTCTGAAGTCATCCTATATAGGGATCTATTCTTTTAAATTTATTACAGTGTGTTTTATGATATAGTATGTGGTCTTGTTGAGAGTTTCATGTGAGCTTGAGAAGACTATTCTTTTGTTGGATGGAGTTTCCTATATATGCATATTAGATCAGTGGTATGTGATAGTGCTGCTAGGGTGATCTATATCCTTACTAATTTTGTGCCTGCTTATCCATCAATTACTTAGAGAGGGTTGTTTAAGTCTCCAACTGAAATAGTGGATGAAAATAAAATAAAGTAAAGTAAAATAAAATAAAATAAAATAAAATAAAATAAAATAAAATAATAAAATAAATAATAAAAAAATAAAATGGATGCTCCTGAAGTTCTATCAGGTTTTGTCTCATGTATTTCATATTTGTTGTTCAATAAGCAGATATATAAGATACTTTACTGGAGAATATAACTTTTGCATTATGTAGCAGTTCCACTTTATTTCTGATACTCTTCCTTGTTTCCATGTCTGCTTTATTAGAAACTGATAAAGCTAGTCCAGATTTCCTTTGATTGGTATTATCATTGTGTGCATTTATTTATCCTTTTACCTTCAACCTACTTGTGTCTTTATATTTAATGTGGATTTCTGGTAAGCAACATATACTTGATTCTTGTTTTTAGATCATCCATTCTGATAATTTCTGTCTTTTAATTGGTGCTTTTAGGCATTCACAGTTAAAGTGCTTATTGGTATTTTTGGATTACCATGTTTGTAGTTGTTTTCCATTCATTGCTCTTGCTTATTTTCCCTCTTTCCTTTGTCTCTCTCTCTCTCCCTCTCTCTTTTCTTTAATGTTTATTTATATTTGAGGGAAGGAGAGAGACAGAGTGCCAGTGAGAAAGAGGCAAGAGAGCGAGAAGGAGACACAGAATCAGAAGTAGGCTCCAGGCTCCAAGCTGTCAGCACAGAGCCCTACTCAGGGCTCCAACAAACCATGAGATCATGACCTGAGTCGAAGACAGATGCTTAACAACTGATCCACCAGGTGCCCTGGTCTCATTTTAATTAAACATTTTAATTCATTTTATTTTACTCTTAACATATTATATATCTTTTAAAAACAGTAATTGTTGCCTTGGAGTTTACAGTATATATTTTCAAATAATCTAAGTCCAATTTCATGTAATCTTATACCACTTCATATGCAGTTCAGGAACTTTTTTTAATTGATTTATTTTTTAATTTACATCCAAGTTAGTTACCATATAGTGCAACAATTATTTCAGGAGTAGATTCCTTAATGCCCCTTACCTTTTTAGCCCATCCTCCCTCCCACAACCCCTCCAGTAACCCTCTGTTTGTTCTCCATATTTAAGAGTCTCTCTGTTTTGTTCCCCTCCCTGTTTTTATGTTATTTTTGCTTCCCTTCCCTTATGTTTATCTATTTTCTATCTTAAAATCCTCATATAAGTGAATAGGATATTTGTCTTTCTCTGACTGATTAATTTTGCTTAGCATAATACCCTCTAGTTCCATCCACATAGCTGCAAACGGCAAGATTTCATTCTTTTTGATGATTCAGTAATACACCATTGTATGTATATATACCACTTCTTCTTTATGCATTCATCCACCAATGGACATTTGGGCTCTTTCCATACTTTGGCTATTGTTGATAGTGCTGCTCTAAACATTGGGGTGCCTGTGTCCCTTCGAAACAGCACACCTGTATCCCGTGGATAAATGCCTAGTAGTGCAATTGCTGGGTCATAGGGTAGTTCGGTTTTTAATTTTTTGAGGAACCTCCATACTGTTTTCCAGAGTGGCTGCACCAGTTTGCATTCCCAACAGCAGTGCAAAAGAGATCCTCTTTCTCTGCATCCTCACCAGCATCTGTTGTTGCCTGAGTTGTTAATGTTAGCCATTCTAACAGGTGTGAAGTGGTATCTCATTGTGGTTTTGATTTTGTATTTCCCTGATGAATGATGTTGAGCATTTTTTTCATGTCAGTTGGCCATCTGGATGTCTTCTTTGGAGAAGTGTCTATTCATGTCTTTTGTCCATTTCTTCACTGGATTATTTGTTTTTTGGGTTTTGAGTTTAATAAGTTTTTTATAGATTTTGGATACTAACCCTTTACCTGATATATTGTTTGCAAATGTCTTCTCCCATTCTGTCAGTTGCCTTTTAGTTTTTCTGATTGTTTCCTTCACTGTGCAGAAGTTTTTATTTTGGTGAGGTCCCAATAGTTTATTCTTTGCTTTTGTTTCCCTTGCCTCCGGAGATATGTTAAGTAAGAAATTGCTACAGCCAAGATCAAAGAGATTTTTGTCTGCTTTTTCCCCAAGGATTTTGATGGCTTCCTGTCTTACATTTAGGTCTTTCATCCATTTTGAGTTTATTTTTGTGTGTGGTGTAAGAAAGTGATCCAGGTTCATTTTTCAGCATGTCACTGTCCAGTTTTCACGGCACAACTTGCTGAACACACTGTCTTTATTTCATTGTATATTGTTTCCTGCATTGTCAAAGATTACCTGGCCATACATTTGTAGGTCCATTTCTGGGTTCTCTATTCTGTTCCCTTGATCGAAGTGTCTGTTTTTGTGCCAGTAGCATACTTTCTTGGTGATTATAGCTTTGTGATACAGCTTGAAGTCCAGGATTGTGATGCCTCCAGCTTTGGTTTTCTTTTTCAAGATTGCTTTGGCTATTCGGGGTCTTTTCTGGTTCTGTACAAATTTTAGGATTGTCTGTTCTAGCTAAGTGAAGAATGCTGGCGTTATTTTGATATGTATTGCAATTGCATTGAAGATGTAGATTGCTTTGGGTAGTATTGACATTTTAACAATACTTATTCTCCTATCCAAGAGTATGTAATATTTTTCCTTTTTTTGTGTGTGTCGTCTTCAATTTCTTTCATAACTTTTCTACAGTTTTCAGTGTATAGATTTTTCACCTCTTGGTTAGATTTATTCCTAGATATTTTATGGGTTTTGGTGCAATTATAAATGGGATAGATTCCTTGACTTCTCTTTCTGTTGCTTCATTCTTGGTCTATAGGAATGCAACCGATTTCTGTGCATTGATTTTATATCCTGGAACTTTGCTGAATTCATGGATCAGTTCTAACAGTTATTTGGTGGAATCTTTTGGGTTTTCCATATACAGTATCATGTCATTTGTGAAGAGTGAAAATTTGACCTGCTCCTGGCCAATTTGGATGCCTTTTAGTTCTTTGTGTTGTCTGATTGCAGAGGCTAAGACTTCCAATCCTATGTTGAATAACAGTGGCAAGAGTGGACATCCCTGTCTTGGTCCTGACCTTAGGGGGAAAGCTCTCAAATTCTCCCCATTGAGGATGATATTAGTGTTGGGTCTTTCAGATATGGCTTTTATGATCTCAAGGTATGATTCTTCTATCCCAACCTTTTCGAGGGTTTTTATCAAGAAAGGATACTGTATTTTGTCAAATGCTTTCTCTGCATCTACTGAGAGGATCATATGGTTCTTGTCCTTTCTTTTGTTGATGTGGTGAATCACGTTAATTGTTTTATGAATATTGAGCCAGCCCTGCATCCCAGGTTTAAATCCCACTTGGTCATGGTGAATAATTGTTTTTAATGTATTGTTGGATCCATTTGGCTAATATCTTGTTGAGGATTTTTGCATCCATGTTCATGAGGGAAATTGGTTTATAGGTCTCCTTTTTAGTGGGGTCTTTGTCTAGTTTTGGAATCAAGGTAATGCTGGCTTCATAGAAAGAGTTTGGAAGTTTACCTTCTATTTCTATTTTTTGGAACAGCTTCAAGAGAATAGGCATTAAGTCTTTTTAAATGTTTGGTAGAATTCCCCTGGAAAATTATCTGGCCCTGGACTCTTTTTTTGGGGGGGAGAATTTTTATTACTAATTCGATGTCTTCACTGGTTATCATTCTGTTCAAATTTTCTGTTACTTCCTGTTTCATATTTGGTAGTTTATACATTTCTAGGATTTTATCCATTTCTTCCAGATTGCCCACATTATTCGCATATAATTGACCATAATATTCTCTTATTACTGTTTATATTTCCAGTGTGTTGATTGTGATCTCTCCTCTTTCATTCTTGATTTTATTTATTTGGGTCCTTTCCTTTTGCTTTTTGATCAAACTGTCTAGTGGTTTATCAATTTTGTTAATTTTTCAAAGAACCAGCTTCTGGTGTCATTGATCTGTTCTACTCTTTTTGTGGTTTCGATAGCATTGATTTCTGCTATAATCTTTACTATTTCCTGTCTTCTGCTGGTTTTGGGTTTTACTTGCTGTTCTTTTTCCAGTTCTTTGAGGTGTAAGGTTAGGCTGTATATCTGAGACCTTTCTTCCTTCTTTGGGAAGGACCAGATTGCTCTATTCTTCCCTCTGATGACTGCCTTTGCTGTGTCCCAGAGGTTTTGGGCTGTGGTGTTATCATTTTCATTGGTTCCATGTACTTTTTAATTTCCTCTTTAACTCCTTGGTTAGCCCATTCATCGTTTAGTGGGATGGTGAGGTACTTTTTAGTATAATAGTCCCAATTTTTTTCTTATTGCCCCTTATGACATTGCTGTCACTTAATTCATTTATTTGTACTCTGTAATCACCTATGCATGGTCCCTACTATTTACTTAAATACTTATCTTTTAGATAAATTACAAGTAAAAAATACAGATTTTGCTTTCTTTTATTTATTTATTTATTTATTTATTTATTTATTTATTTATTTATTGGTACTTTTCATTTCTTTATGTAAGTCCAGGTTTCTAACCTATATCATTTTCCACCTCCCCAAAAAACTAATTTTAAAATTATTGCAGGACAAGTATGATGGCAATAAAATCTCCCAGTTTTGTCTAAAAAGGTCTTCATTTCTCATTCACTTTTACAGGATGATTTCACTGATTATAGAATTCTACTCTTTTGTTTCTTTTAACACTTCAAATATTTCACTCTGCTTTTTTATTCCTTGCACTTTTTATAGTGATATGTCCACTGTAAATGTAATGCTTGTTCATCTACAAATAGGGTGTCTTTTTTCCTCTTTTAAATTGTCTTTTTGTGAATGTCTTATCCTTTGGGGGGGGTGTGTATGTGTGGGTGCACATATATTTTTCCTGGTTGGTGTTGGCTAAATTTACTTTGATGTAGTTTGGTGTCTTTCATTAATACCAAAAAGTTCTCCACCATTATTGATTTAGATAGTTCTTCTTTCTTCCTTTTTTTTTCTAGTAGTATTCCAATTATCTGTATGTTTCTACTGTCTATCCTTAACTTCACTGATTCTGTCTTAGCTATGTTGAGTCTACTGATGAGCCCCAGAAAGGCAATTTTTATTTGTATTATTGTTTCTAACATTTCTTTACTATTTTAGTTTCCATCTCTCTGCTTCTATTATCTCTATGTTATTTTATGTTGTCTAATTTTGTCATTAGAGTCTTTAAATTTCTTCATCATACTTATTTTAGATTTCCTATCTGATAATTCTCACATCTATGTCATATCTTAGGCTCGTTCTCATGACTGCTTTGTTTCTTTAGGTTTCATTTTTTCTTGCCTTTTATAATGTTTGCATATTTTTTGAAAGTTGGACTTACTATCTGAGAAATTGGGGAACAGGAAATGAGATAAACATGTCTTTTTTATGAGGATTTAAGTTAATTTAGTTAGGAGTTGGGCTATGTTTAATGTTTGTTGAAGCTTTATGTACCAGGTGATTCAAATGCTTTTGATGTTTCTATGTCCTATATTGACTTTGAGGAGATGGATATCTTTATAGAGGGTCTGTATTATACATCTTTTTTATCTAACCCCACTATAATTATGTTACACTGGAACTCTGTGGTAATAAAGTGGTGGGTAAGGAGGATGTTCTATAATCTACTGACTGAGAAAGTGTTTTAGTGAATCTGTCTTTCAGTACTGAGACTTTCATAAGCATTTCTCTCATTAATACTGGAAAGTTCTCCACCATTATTAATTTAAATATTTCTTACATTCTTTTTCCTGTCTGTATTCTATAATTTGTCCTATTCCCTACTTTTTTCCCTGTCCGAAAAACTCCCAGCCTATTTCCTTGAAGCCTTGTCTCCTGTTGACTGTTATTTTTTTTTAATCATTTTTTTGGAGTTCATGCTGGAGGGAACTAAAGGGTGGATCATCTCTTTTCCAAGAATGAATAAAGTTTAATAACTGTGCCGTCAAAATAGTTTTCCCTGGAGAGCAGTCTTTTGTTCTGCTGTGGTTCATAATATTCTCCCTCTCTTCTGACCAGAGCCAAGAGGGGATATTTCTTGGATCCTCATAGTGAGAACTCAAAATTTATGGGGTTTCTAGAAGGAAACCCACAAAAAACAGGCTGCTTGAGAATGTGGCCCCATAAGTTCCTCACTCTTACATTAGTCTTCACTCAGCCTCATGTTCACACAGGTCAACATGAAAAACTATTTTCACCTTCTCTTAGAAAGTTCTCTAACTTGCACTTTGCTTATCTGCTGATGCTTCTAAACAGTATAAAATATCCCATATTATGCATATTAAACATATGAAAATCATAATCTACAACACACCCTTCAGAACAGTCTTCATTCCTAGTCTAATCCTGAACAGGTTTTTGGAATGTGCAAATCAGTCTCCAGCACTTCATGCACTTGTTTTCTGAGTTCTATACCCCAAAAGAAAACCCTGGAGCATACTCTGCATACAAGAATTTTTCCATATAGAGTACTGATTCTCAAACTGACAGCACTGAAGAGGGACTGATTCTATTCAGTCCCTGGATTAAAAAAAGGAACAGAAGTGATTTTTCTTTATTAAACTTTTTAAGTGATTGAAATGTACAAAGAAGTTAAAAAAAACTGGTACCTGCAATATTAGGCTTGATCAAATTCAACAGCTTTGTGCTTGAAAAGACACTAATAATATGAAAAGGAAAACTGCGGAGTAGAAAAACTATTTGCAAATCATATATGTGGTAATGGGCTTGCATCCCGAATATAGAAAGATCCTTTAGAATTTAAAAACTACAAATAATTCAAGTAAAAAGTGAGCAAAGGATTTTGAATAGAAACTTCACCAAAGATAGGGGAATGGTCAGTAACCATATGAAAAGATCTTCAACTTCATTTTTCATTAGGGAAATGCATTTTAAAACCATAATCAGATAATGCTTCACAGTTACTAGAAAACACACATAATAAAGTGTTGTCAGGGATGGAGAGACATGAATCCTCATGTATTGCTGATTGGGATATAAAATGTTTCAGCTGCTTTGGAACATAGCTTGGTAATTTCTAAAAATGTATATTTTTTAATATCTATTGATTTTGAGAGGGTTAGAGAGCACACTTACATGAGCAGGGGAGGGACAGAAAGAGAGAAACCCGAGCAGGTTCCGCACTATCAGCACAGTGCCCAATGCAGGGCTTGATCCCACAAACCATGAGACCATGACCTAAACTGAAACCAAGAGTCGGATGCTAAACTGACTGAGCCACTCAGGTGCCCCTTTTCTAAAAATCTTAAACATGAGGGGCGCCTGGGTGGCTCAGTCAGTTGAGTGTATGACCGGCTCAGGTCATGATCTCACGGTTGGTGGGTTTGAGCCCCGTTTTGGACTCTGTGCTGGCAGCTCAGAGCCTGGAGCCTGCTTCAGATTCTGTGTCTCCCTCTCTCTCTGCCCCTCCCCCCCCCCACTGTCTCAATCTGTCTCTTGAAAATAAATAAATGTTATTATTTTAATCTTAAACATGAATTTATTCCCAGGTAAGAGAAATGGAAAGCGTGTCCACACAAATACTTACATATGAATGTTTATAGCAGCTTTTGGCAGAATAATCAAAAATGTAGAGATTGATAACATCAATGGATGAACATACTGTGGTATATCCATATGATGGAAGACTATTGAGCAATAAAAAAAAAAAATTAAAGTACTGATGCTTGCAACAACCTGGATGATGAACCGTAAAAGCATTAAATGAAAGAAAGCTAGATGCAAAAGACCACATATTATGTAATTTTGTTTATATGAAATATCCAGAAAAGACAAATCTAAAATGGAAAGTAGATGAGAGATGTCGGGGTCATGAATGAAAAAGGGCATTCACTGCAAATGAGCATAAGTATCATCTCAGGGTGATGAAAATGTTCTAAAATTAGATTATAATGATTTCTCAACTCTGAATTTACTAAAAATCATTATATACTTAAACTGGAAAAACTATATGGTATGTAATTTATATATCAAGAAAGCTGTTAAAAGCACTGATTGATACAGAACGTGAGAAGAGATGAATACTAAAAATTCACATACAATAACAATCTGCCTGGTAGAAAAATAGTTGCATAACATAAAATTACTATTCTATGATTTCACACATTAAAATACCAACATATATGACAAAACATACATCACTACTGTCTTTTCAAAATTGAAGATGAAATACATTAAAAATTAACAACTTGGGTTCCCCTATGTACAGAAAATACTTAGCAGAAGTACATTTTGTAGTTTACATAGACATACATTGAACATGTCTAATATGTTGAGTCCTCTGTGATTTGGGTTTTTTATGTACAAATTGAGTATTCTAATGTTTTCCCCCACTGTATTAGCTCTTGTCAGAATGTAAAAGATTGAAATAAAAAGCACTTAACACAGGCCCGGGAATTTAAGAGAAAATACTCCTTATGATATGTAACTGCATGAACAACTTCCTAGCAGGTTGTATCTGTTTCTTTGAGCTGTGGTAACAAATGACCACAAACTGAATAGCTTAAAACAAAATAAATTTTCTCACGCTTATGGAATCTAGATGCCAAAATCAAGAGATGAGTAAGGTGATGTTCCCTCCGAAGATTCTAGGGAAGGGTCCCTCCTTTCCCATTTCAGGTGGTTGTCAGCCATTCTTTGTGTTTTTAGCTTACTGTCTGTCACTCCAGATCTGCCTTTGTTGTTATATAGTTGTTCTCCCACTGTGCCCAAATTTCTTTATTACAAAGATGTTAGTCATTAGATTAAGTCCCATCTTAATCACATATGACCTTGTCTTGATTACTTCTGCAAAGATCTGGTTTTCAAATTAAATTGCATTCACAGCTGCTGGGGGTTTGGGACTAGAATATATTTTGGAGGAGTAGGGGACCAGATATAATTCAAGCCACAAAACAAGTTAAAATAAACAATTATGTAAAACCTGTCTTAAAAAAAATACTAGTATGAGGACCAGTCTAAATCAATGCTTTTATCGTGATTAAAATAATTTCCAATAGGGCTTCTGTGAAGTAAGCTGCCTTATTAAATTTTAAAATGTATTTGAGTTATTAAGAGTCATTTATACCCATGTATATATATGTTTCCTCAGGACTCAGTTTTTTGGTGCCCCTTATCAGGAGTTACAAAAGTCTATTTTTTATAAAATATAATAATAAATGTTTCCAGTATAAATTGTTTACACTTATGCAATATCAATTTCCTGAAAACATTTGAGAAACAGGATTTAAAGACAGTTATATATTACAAAATGAAATGAAAGAAGATTCAAATCATGTTAATTTGTGTGTGTCTTTAAGGCATCTTTTACTATCAGTAAGAAAGAAGATTGATTACGAATACACGTGTAAGAGACAGTGTAATTATTTTCACAGTCAGGAATTAATCTTGTTCCATATTTGTTTTTCCAAGTTCAATGAAACTTCTGTTGGGTCTCTAACATAACTTAGCTTACAGGTGACTAATGCAAATTAGAGTTGTAGAAAAATTTCATTCCAGTTAATCAGAGAAATAATATATTGTTGATTTGATTTCCTTTTGAGAGATTTGACATTTTACACACTTTCAAGATAAATATATTAAGATCCATTTGTGGAGATAAGCACGTGTCTAACTAAATATAGTGAGTTACTAGAAGCTGAACCATAATTGCTTAAGTACATTAAAATAGAGAAGCAATTTAGAAACATGATAATGTTAAAATCCCTCATTGAGTTAAAATTAGTTTTAAAATGTTAACGCATTTTTTATTTGAAAAAATAATTCATATATTAATTTTGAGCCCTCAAATGAAGCATAATTGAAGCTTTTGTGAACTATTTATTTCGTATCTACTCTGGGTCATCGAAGTCACAACTGGTGAAACAGGTGACAACTTAGATTTTAAATTTACCTCGCATTTGTCAGTTACAACGTATACCTCAATTTTTAAGTGGATGCTTTAATTCTGATAGAAACATTTATGTCTTATAACCGTCTTGGGGGGGCGCCTGGGTGGCGCAGTCGGTTAAAGCGTCCGACTTCAGCCAGGTCACGATCTCGCGGTCCGTGAGTTCGAGCCCCACGTCGGGCTCTGGGCTGATGGCTCAGAGCCTGGAGCCTGTTTCCGATTCTGTGTCTCCCTCTCTCTCTCTGCCCCTCCCTGTTCATGCTCTGTCTCTCTCTGTCCCAAAAATAAAAATAAAC
>NW_024412400.1:56743548-56840113 GCF_014898765.1 Herpailurus yagouaroundi
AAAAAAAAAAATTAACCGTCTTGATTCTCCATAATGGTCTTCTTAAATCTGGTGTTATATGTTCTATAATAAACTGGTACATTTTGTAATAAAATGCATTAGGGACAAACAGTTCATAAATCACCAGTGGTGTTAAAACTCCAGTTTAGCAAATCTTCTCACCACAGAGGTAAATAGACATCTGCACGTGCTCATGCGTGGATCCCCACGTGCACACATCTGAGTTCAGACTTGTTAAGGGGAAGAGCTCACTCAAAAAGAACAGCTTTATTTGCCAGAGATGCAGAGAACTTCTAGTGGTGGTTTCCACAGATTGTTCCAAAACACTCCTGTTTTCATGTATCTCTTATATGTAATCCAGAACTGTTATTGATTCAGTAGTTTTTCTGTCACATTTGTGGTCTAAAGTCACAATTCATGGTTTATATTCCAAGAACGTTAGATCTTGGTGTATTCCTATATAGCAACATATTCCAGTTAATGTCATACAGTTTCTTGCAGACCTATTGGAACTCTATACAAATTCCTCCCTGCAAAATTATTTTTGTTTTATTTTTATTTTTTGTTAAATGCATTTTAAAAATAATTGTGACCATAACAATTGTTCTAAATTAAAAAAAAATCCATTTCTTTTTTTTTTAATTTTTTTTTAACATTTATTTATTATTGAGAGACAGAGCATGAGCATGGGAGGGGCAGAGAAAGGAGGAGACACAGAGTCCAAAGCAGGGTCCATGCCCTGAGCTATCAGCACAGAGCCTGACGCGGGGTCCCAACCCACAAACCGCGAAATCATGACCCGAGCCGAAGTCAGACGCTTAACCGACTGAGCCACCCAGGTGCCCCCCCATTTCTTTTTTAATGCAATGTTATTACAAGATTATTGGAACAGAATAAGATACAGAAACAAAGTGATACACAAAACAGCGCTTGATTTGTAGTGTGATACTAGACACAGCTTTTTCACGAAGTATTACCAGGTAATCTGGATTTTCATATGGGGAAATAAAAAAAAAAAAAAAAGCCAGATTCTCCCATCTCATATTGTATTGATTCAGTCACCATTTTGGAATGGTCTGCTCCAGACGAGCATATGCACATCTTTGAACCAGCACTTTCATTCCTAGACATATACCTAGCAGAATTACATGCACATATGCAGTGAAGACATATCAGAATGTTCATAGCTTCATTATTTGTGATAATCGCATAATGAAAACAACGCAAATGCCCATCAGTGTAAAATATATAAATGATAAACTTGAAATTATACACAATTAAAATAAGCAAAAGGCTGTACTTCTGAATGTATATGATACAAACACATATTTTTGAAGTAAACTAGACAGGAAAAAGTGAAACCTATGTGATTCAGTTTATATAACTATCAGCCATCAAAATCAAACTTTAAGAAACAAGATAGTAGTAACTTTAAGAAGGAGGTAAAAAAGTCGTGGTTCCTTTAGAGGAGTTTTACAAATGCTGAACGTTTTCTAAACAGTCCGCCACATTTTATTTACTCTCTTTGATAGTGTTTCAACTTATGATAACACATCAAGCTTCAAGTTTTAATGTGCACTTTTATATATTGTATTCCTAGTATAGTTTTTTCTTTCTCTTTCTTTTTTTAATGTTTATTTTATTTTTGAGAGAGAGAGACAGAGACAGAGAGACAGAGCCTGAGTGGGGGAGGGGCAGAAAGAGAGGGAAACAAAGAATCTGAACCAGGTTCCAGTCTCCTAGCTGTTAGCACAAAGCCTGATGCAGGTCTTGAACTCAAAAACCACAAGATCATGTCCTGGGCAGAAGTCCAATGCTTAACCAACTGAGCCACCTGGGCCCCCCAGTATAAAACTTTTTAAGCACATACAATATGTTAATAAAATTTAGATGTCCTAGAGAGAATAAAATTTTTTAAATAGTTTTTGTTATTAATCTGATAGAATTTTTTTCATGTTGCCCATACTTAAGTTAAAAATGGACTATTTTTATACTACAAAATGTTTTATCACAGAATATTTATCTCATATGAAAATTAAAAATTTGAAAAAAATATAAACCCTGCCAACTAAAATGCTTCTAAAAGTTCAGAATGTGATACCAGTGATGAAATAAATATGCAGTAGCTCATAACAGAAATGTATGCAAAACACCCCACACTTTATACATATCAAAGTAAAAAATGTATGGTATATGCTACAGCAGGAACATCTGAGAATGTTATTGAAGTCAGGAGAATGTATGCATGACAACTGAAAGAAGTTTCACAGTCATGAGAATTAAATCTACAAACTAAAGATACATGTGGTTAAATCATTCCATAGACATCACATTTCAAGTTGGCATAAATCCAATTAAATACACTGAAATGTGCACATAAATCTTAGAGATAAATGGGCTTCATTTCTCGTTAGGTCGGTGCATGTCTTCATTTAGAAATAATCAGAAGAAGACCTGAATTATGAATTAAGGCTATTCCATTAACTCAGGATTTCTCAAAAAGATAAAAGATTTGATTTAGTTCTATAAAATCATGTTTTAAATCTAGAAGATATCTTACAGCTCATACAGTCTAAGTCTCATTTTACAGATGTGCGAATGAAAAACTCAAAGGAGAGAGGCATAATCACAAAAGAAAACTTGTGTACAGCAGTCTTTAATGAATGATAAACACACACACAGAAATTCAGAAATTACTAGCAAATTATAATCAAATAGATTCTATAAATCTGCATTTATAGCACCCTTTTAAAGATTAGCAATCTTAATCTACATTAATAGTTCTTGGGGCGCCTGGGTGGCGCAGTCGGTTAAGCATCCGACTTCAGCCAGGTCACGATCTCGCGGTCTGTGAGTTCGAGCCCCGCGTCAGGCTCTGGGCTGACGGCTCGGAGCCTGGAGCCTGTTTCCAATTCTGTGTCTCCCTCTCTCTCTGCCCCTCGCCTGTTCATGCTCTGTCTCTCTCTGTCCCAAAAATAAATAAACGTTGAAAAAAAAATTAAAAAAAAAATAGTTCTTAACGGATCACGTTCTTGATAGTCATTGATACAAAAGGATCACAAAATTTCTACAGCTTACAAAAATGAAAAATAATTAACCCAGATTTTCCCAAGGTTATTTGGCCACAGAATATACTCTCTCTCCCCCAACCCTGCCCCCAATCTATAACCCTTACCAGAGAACTGTTGACAGTGAATTCTTATAGTTTTTTTATTAATTGGGGCAGAGGTGCAATGGTAGGGAAACTTCTAACCTGTTCCCTGAGATTTTTCCACCCTTTTTCAAGGAGAGTAGACTGGGACAGGGTAGTCAAAAAATATGTGGAGACAATAATTTGCCTCTGTATCAGCCAAGTAAAATTTGAAAATCTACAAGTAAATTTTCTATCTAGAGATTACAAGCACCTAGAACAGTGCCTTTTCAAGTTTCAAGTTTTGAATCTAACTCTTGTTATTACTTCCTTTAGAGATGATTTTCTTTAGTTTGCTTTGGCTATGCAACTAAGGATTGAATTTTGAAGGGCTCTGCTATATTATGTAAAGTATGGACCTCTCATGGGAGATTTCTTTTATGGGAGGAATATGTGAATATGCTTTGAAAATTAAAAGTACTAAACAAATGTATGTATCCATTACTCCACTATCAATTCAACAAATTATAACTGACTACCTAACCTATGCATGGCTCTAGTCAGAGGAACTAAAAATGATTCCTATCCCCAAGAAACTCAAACATGGAAGATGTTTGAGTGAAAATAAGGTTCATTTGGAAACATCATGAAATACGACGACAAAAATGCAATAGGGAACTAAGTTTAAAAGTCAAAAAAGAATAATTACATTGGAAGAGAGAAAAGTGGGTCAAGGAGCATTCACAGAATATCTTATTTTTTTTTATTCCACCCTCCCCCCTCTTCCTTGTGAATCTTAATTTAGGAAAAAGAGTCTGAGAGGTGAACGAGAAGGTATCTTGCATTCAGGCACCACAAATTTTTATCAAAGGCACAAAAGAACATACCTTGTTTAGGGAACCATAATTTTTTGGTAATATTTAGGTTTATACATGAAAAATATGAAGAAGTATTAGAACAAGTTACGTCAGCATTAGGTACGTAAAGAAGAAAACTGAAGGAAATGGGGAAGAAGGAAGGTACTAAAGAAAAATTTCACCTAGTTTTATAAAGATAATTGTACTTCATGATTATATTTAAGGTTGTATTTATCTATGTTAGAAATAATAAATATTGGCTGGATTAAGATCAATTTATATTTTGATATGCAAGTATTTTTCTGAAATGCAGAAAATTATCAAACTTGAGTAAGAATAATAGCATTAATAAAATTTATAGAGATTATAAAGAAGATATTCCCACCGGCCCTTATTTATTTTTGTTTTATTGTGATAAGAGCACAACATGATATCTACTCTTTTAACAGGTTATTAAATGTCATTATGGTATTGTTGACTATTGAGCGATATTGTTCAGATTTCCAGAACGTATAAATCTTGCATAATTAAAACTTCATACCCTTTGATTAGCAATTCCCCATTTCCTTCTCCTCCCGAATCTGGCAATCTCCTCCCACTATCCTATTCCATTTCTATGAGTTTGACTATTTGAGATATCTTGTATAAGTGAAATCATTCAGTATTTGTCCTTCTGTGACCAGCTTAGTTCATTTAGCATAATGACCTCAAGGTTCATCTATTTTGTTGTATGTTGCAGGATTTCTTTTTTTAAGCTGAATAATATTTCATTGTATGTATACACCATTTTTTTTTTTAGTATAGTTGGCACCCAGTGTTACATTAATTTCAGGTGTAGAACACAGTGATTCAATTTCTCTATGCTATGTTCATCACAAGTGTAGTTAACATCTGTCACTATACAACCCGATTACAATACCATCGAATACATTCCCTATGCTGTAACTTTTATTCCTTTTATTCGTTAGACTTATTACATAATTGGAAGACTCCCATTGCTTTTCACCCATTTTGGCAATCACCCCCTTACCTCTAGCAACCATCCATTTGTTCTCTATTTATAGGTCTGATTGTGCTTTTTGTTTATTGTTTTGTTTTTAAGTTCCACATACAAGTGAAATCATATGGTATTTGTCTTTTTGTATCTTTTTTATTTCATTTAACATAATACCCTCTAGGTCCATTCATGTTGTTGCAAATGGCAAGATCTCATCCTTTAAATGGCTGAGTAATATTCTATTTTATTTATATATTCCACTTCTACTCTATCCATTCATCTACGAATGGGCACTTGGCTTCTGTAACTTGGCTATTGTAAATAATGCTGCAATAGACATAGGCATAAATATATATTTTTGAAATAGTGTTTTCATTTCCTTTGTGTGAATTCCCAATTGTGGAATTAGTAGATCATATTTCTATTTTTATTTTTTTGAGGAAACTTGATACTGTTTTCCACAGTGGCTGCATTAATTTACATTTCCACCAATAGTACACAGTCTCCCTTTTTCTCCACATCCTCAGCAACAGTTGTTATTTCTTGTTTTTTATTTTTTTATTTTTAATTTTTTTCAACGTTTTTTTATTTATTTTTAGGACAGAGAGAGACAGAGCATGAACGGGGGAGGGGCAGAGAGAGAGGGAGACACAGAATCGGAAACAGGCTCCAGGCTCCAAGCCATCAGCCCAGAGCCTGACGCGGGGCTCGAACTCACAGACCGCGAGATCGTGACCTGGCTGAAGTCGGACGCTTAACGGACTGCGCCACCCAGGCGCTCCTTATTTTATTTTATTTTTTTTTTTATTGTAGGCATTCTGAGAGGTGTAAGGTGATATCTCATTGTGGATTGATTTGCATTTTCTGGCAATTAGTTGCACATCTTTTCATGTGTCTGTTAGCCATCTGTATGTCTTCTTGGAAAAATGTCTATTCAGGTCCTCTGTCCATTTTAATTAGATTGTGTGTGTATTTTGGATATTACCCTCTTATCATATATATCATTTGCAATATCTTTTCCCATTCAGTAGTGTGCCTTTTTGTTTTGTTTATGGTTTCCTTTTCTGTACAAATGTCCTTTATTTTAGTATAGTCTTAATAGTGTGTTTTTGCTTTTGTTTCCCTTGCCTCAAGAGACCCATCTAAAACAATGTTGCTAACTGCTGTCAGAGAAATTACTACCTGTGCTCTCTTGGGGGATTTTTATGGTTTCAGGTCTCCCATTAATCATTAAACCATTCTGAGTTCATTTTTGTGTATGGTGTAAGAAAGTGATCCAGTTTCATTCTTTCACATGTAGTTGTCCAGTTTTCCTACATCATTTAGTAGAGTCTGTTTCCAATTGCATATTCTTGCCTCTTTGGTCATAAATTAATTAACCATATAATCATGGTTTCTTTCTGGGCCACATTTTTTGTTCCATTGATTTATGTTTATTTCTGTTCTAGTACCGTACTGTTTAGATTAGTACAGCTTTGTAATTTTTCTTGAAATCTGGTATTATAATACCTCCAACTTTTTTTGAACTCAAGATTGCTTTGGCTATTCAGGGTCTTCTTTGGTTCCATACAGAGTTTTGTATTATTTGTTCTAGTTTTGTGAAAATTTCTATTGCTATTTTCAGAGGGATTACATTGACTTCTAGATTGCTTTAGATAGTATGGACATTTTAATAATAATATTCCATTCCATGGGCATGAACTATTTTTCCTTTTGTTGTGTTTTCTTCAATTTTTTCATCAGTTTATTATAGTTTTCAGAGTATGGGTTTTTACCTCCTGGGTTAAGTTTATTCCTAGGCATATTATTATTTTTGATGCAATTATAAATAGGATTATTTTCTACATTTCTTTTCCTGCTGCTTTGTTATTGGTGTATAGAAATGCAACTGATTTCTTGGCATTACTTTTGTATCTTGCAGCTTTACTGAATTCATTTATTACTTCTTAAAGTTTTTTGTTGGAGACCTTAGGGTTTTCTCTATATATTATTATGTCCTCTGCAAATTGTAACAGTTTAATTTCTTTTCCAATATGGATGTGTTTTATTTCTTATTCTTTTCTGATTACTGTGGCTATAACTTCCAGTACAATGTTGAATAAAAGTAAAGAGTGCTCTTTATCTTAAAGAAAAGTTCTCATTTTTTAATTATTGAGCATGATGTTAGCTGTGGATTTTTCATATATGGCCTTAATTAGGTTGGGGAATGTTCTCTCTAAACCCACTTTCTGGAGAGATTTTATTGTAAATGGTTATTGAATTTTGTCAAATGCTTTCTCTGAATCTGTTGAGATAATCATAAAATTTTTATCTTTCATTTTATTAATGTGGAGTATCACATTGATTAATTTGTGATTATTGAACCATCCTTCCATCTCTAGAATAAATTTCACTTAATCATGGTAAAATATACTTTAAATGCATTATTGAATTCATTTTGCTAATATTTTAATCTATCTTTATTAGGAATATCAACCTGTAGTTCTCTTTTTTTGTGATATCTTTGGTTTTGGTATCAGAGTAATGATGGTTTTGTAGAACATAAAAGTTTCCCTTCCTCTTCTATTTTTTTAAATATTTTGAGCATAACATGTATTAAGACTTCTTTAAGTGCTTGGTGGAATTTATCTGTGAAGTCATTGGGCCCTGAACATTTCTTTTTTGGTACTTTTTGATTACTGATTTAATTTTGTTACTAATAATTGATCTGTTCAGAGTTTCCTGATTTACTTTTGGAAGATTGTATGTTTTTATGAATATTTTTTTCTGGGTTCCATCTATTTGGCATAGAACTGTTTTTAATATTCTGTTATAATTCTTTGTGTTTCTATGGTGTTGGTTGTTATGTCTCCTCTTTTTTATTTTATTTGGGTCTCCTTTTTTAAATTAAATTTAATTAATTTATTTTTTTGACGAGTCTACTAAAGGTGTATCATATTTTTTTTTTATCTTTTCAAAGACCAGCTCTTGGTTTCATTGAATTTTCTATTGTTTTATTTAGCCTCTGTGCCATTTATTTCTGCTAGAATCTTTATTATTTCCTTCTATTCACCATGAGCTTTATTCTTCTTTTTCTTGTTCCTTTAGGTGTAAAAATAGATTGTTTATTTGAGGTATTTTTTTTTTTCTTGAGGTGGGCCTGTATTGTTATGTATTTCCCCCTTAGAATTCCTTTTGCTAGTTTCAAAGATTTTGGAACACTGTGTTTTCATTATCAGTTGTCTCCATGTATTTTTTAAAATTTCTTCTTTGATATCTTCCCCATTGGTTGTTTTGTATCATGTTGTTTAGCAGCTATGTGTTTGTGTTTTTTAAGGTTGTGATGTGTGTGTGTGTGTGTGTGCATGTGTATGATTGATTTCTAGTTTTATACCATTATGATCAGAATAGATGTAAGGTATACTTTTAATTTTCCTAAGTTTATTGAAACTTGTGACCATGAAGTTATCTATACTGGAGCATATGTTCCATGTGCACGTGCAAAGAATGTGTACTGTGTTGTTTTTGGATGGATGTTCGTATATACCTGTTATGTCCATCTGGTCTAAATAGTCATTCAAAGATACCATGTTTACTGATTTTTTGGATGGTACATCTATTGATGTAAGTGGGTGTTAAAGTCCCCTACTTTTATTGTATTATCACCAATTTCTTTATGTATTTAGGTGCTTCAGTGATGGGTGCATATATATTTACAACTATTATATCTTTTTCTACGTTTGATCCCTTTATCATTATTTAATGCCCTTCCTTATCTCTTGATACAGTCTTTGTTTTAAAATCTATTTTGTTTAAGTATTGTTACCCTGGCTCTTTTTTCACAGCCATTTGCATGGAATATCCTTTTTTGTTCCTTTACCTTCAGGCTGTATTTGCTCTTAGGTCTGAAGTGAATCTCTTCAATGCAGCATACTATGCAAGCATAGTCTTGCTTTTTTTTTTTCCCATTCTTCCACTTTATGTCTTTTGACTGACGCATTTAGGCCATTTACATTTAAAATATTTATTGATAAACAGGTACTTATATTGCCATTTTGTAAATTGTTTTCTAGTTTTGTTTGTAGTTCTCTGTTTCTTTTTCTTGTGCTCACTTTCTCTGTATTGATGACTTTTCTGTCTTTATACTTTGTTTTCTCTTTTTTTGTATGTGTTTCTATTACAGTTTTGGGGTTTATGGTTAACATGATGTACATATATATCATTCTAATTATATAGCAGTGTATATTAAGTTAATGGGCATTTAAATTTGAACACATTTTTTTTTTTAACGTTTTATTTTATTTTTGGGACAGAGAGAGACAGAGCATGAACGGGGGAGGGGCAGAGAGAGAGGGAGACACAGAATCGGAAACAGGCTCCAGGCTCCGAGCCATCAGCCCAGAGCCCGACGCGGGGCCCGAACTCACGGACCGCGAGATCTTGACCTGGCTGAAGTCGGACGCTTAACCGACTGCGCCACCCAGGCGCCCCAAATTTGAACACATTTTTAAAAAAATTAGTTTTTACTCCCTCCTCCACATTTTATGTATATGTTGTCATGTTTTATATGTTTTTATTCATAATATTTTTTACACTGAATTATAGTCTTTCCTCTTTCTCTTAAAGAAGTCCCTTTAATATTTCTTGTAAGGCCAGTTTAGTTGTGATGACTTTAGTTTGAATTTTGTTTAACTTTTATTTGTCTGAGAAACTTTTATCTTTCCTTTCATTCTGAATAACCTTGCCAGGTGTAATATTCTTGGTTGTTAGTTTGGTTTTTATTCCTTTAAGCCCTTTGAATATATCAGTATATCACTTCTGGCCTGCAAAATTTCTGCTGAAAAACTCAGCTAATAACCTTATGGGGTTTCCTTGTATGTAACTTTATGGTTCTCCCTTGCTGCTTTTAAAATCCCATTTATCTCTAAACTTTGACATTTTAATTATTATGTGTTATGGTATAAACCTCCTTGGGTTCATCTTGTTTGGAACTCCCTGTTATTCCTAAACCTGGAAGTCTATTTCTTTCTCTAGATTGTGGAAATTTTATAGCTATTATTTCTTTAAATAAGTTTTCTGCCCCCTCTATCTCCTTCTGGGACCCCTAAAATGCTGATATTTGTTCACTTGACACTCTCCAAGAGATCCCTTAACCCATCTTTATGTTGAGTTTTTTTTTCTTTCTGCTGTTCAGCTTGAGGGCTTTCCATTACCCTGTCTTCCAGATCACCGATATATTCTGCACCCAGTAATCTGTTGATTACCTCTTGTGTATTTTTATTTTATTTATTGTATCCTCTTCAACTATGGTTCTTTTTAAATATATTCTATCTCCTCTTGGAGGTCTGAGTTCTTCCACCCTCTCTTTAGCCCAATGAGCACATCTTTACAATTATTATTTTTAAGTCTTTATTAGACATATTGCTTATCTTTGTTTAATTCTTTTTCTGAGGTTTTGTCTTTTGGAACATACATTTCTCAGACCATTTATGTGTGAATGTTTTCTCTGGGCTCTTAATTCTGTTCCATTGGTTATGTGTTTGTCTTTATGCCAGCATCAGCTGTTTTAAAACTGTAGCCCTGTGATACATTTTGAAATCAGGAATGGTGATATCTCTACTTGTGTTGTTCTTTTTCAAGATTGTTTTGACTATTCAGAATCCTTTGAGGTTCTGTCTGAATTTTAGGGAGGTTTCTTTCTAATTCTGAAAAAAATGACATTGGGATTATAATAGAGATTGTACTGAATCTGTAGATCATTTTGGGTCATATGTATATTTTAACAATATTACCATGAATCCATGGCCCTGGGGAGGGGGACTTTCCATTTGTGTCTTCTATGATTTCTTTTATAAGTATTTTGTAGTTTTCGGTGCACAACTCTTTTACCTCCTTAAATTTACTCTAAAGTATTTTATTCTTCTTGATGTTATTGTAAGTGAAGTTGTTTTCATAATTTCCTTTTCAGATAGTTTGTCATAAGTGTATAAAAAAAGCAACTGGTATTTGTACGTTGATTTTGTATCATGCAACTTTAGTGAACTTGTTAATGAATTCTCCAAGAGTTTTTGGTGATGTCTTTAGGGTTTTCTTCACATAAGATCATGTAATCTGCAAACAAAAACAGTTTTCCTTCTTTCTTTCTGAATTAGATGCCTTTTATTTAGTTATTTTGGTTCATTATTCTGGCTAGGACTTCAGTCTATTTTGAATAAGAGTGGCTAAAGTGTGAGTATTTTTAACCTTATTCTTGATCTTAGAAGTAAAGACACTACAAAAAAAGAAAGCTACAGGCCACTATTTCTGATGAATATAGAAGAAAAAATACTCAGAAAAAGATTAGCAATTTGAACTTACCAGCACATTAACAAGATCATATAACATGACCTAGTGGAATTTATTACTGGATGCAAGAATGTTTCAACATGTAGAAATCAATTAATAGGGTACCTGGGTGTCTCAGTCAGTTAAGCATCCAACTTCAGCTCAGGTCATGATCTCATGGTTTGTTAGTTTGAGCCCTGTGTTGGGCTCTTTGCTGACTGCTCAGAGACTGGAACCTGCTTCGAATTCTGTGTCTCCCTCTCTCTCTCTGCCCTTCACCTGCTCATGCTTACGCTCTCCCTCTCTCTCTCTCAAAAATAAATAAACATTAAAAAGGAAAGAAATCAATTGGTAGGATATGACACACTAACAGAATGGAAGATAAAAACCACATGCTTATCCTAGTGGAGGCAGAAAAAGTGTTTGTTAAAATTTAGACTCTTTCATTATGAAATTCTCAGTAAACTTAGAAGGAAATTACCTGAACATAATGAAGGCCATATATGAAAAGTCTACAACTAACATCATAGTCAATGAGCATGGTTTTCTTTTAATAATGAACATAACTTTGAATTGAAAAAAAATATATTCATTATTTTTAAATCTGTAATCATTGTATCTAAATCTTTTCATTAAGTAGGTTTAAAGCACTTTTTTATGACAGAATATTACAGTATACTTTAACAAGGTTATGGATAATTATATAACCATAACTCTCATTTACAAAGTCAGAGGTACTATTTTATGTGAATTGAAACAAATTAATGATTATTAAAGTATTATGATTTTCTGAGCAGAGTATAGATTTGAAAATGTTTGAAGATAATTTAATTTTGCATTTGAAAACTCTAAGAATGAAAAGAAATTGGAAAATCCATTGGACAAGAAAACATTATGGTTTTACCAAAAATAATTTATTAGAACAAAACAACAACTAAAATAAGAGATTAATGGGATATCAACTGTTTAAAATATTTGAAACAAAATGGTGTGTATTTTTTTTCTTTTACAATTTTTGACAATTCCAGCTTTCCATGTAAATTCCAAAAGGCCTGGATGCTTAATTACTAAAATGACTAGGCTACTCTAGAACAAAAAGAAAAAAAAAGCTTGGAATTATTAAAAATGTTTTACTTAAGGCTTATGATCTGGTAGTTAATAGTATGCTTTATATGGAGTTGTCTAGAATCTACATTTTTTAGTAAATTGTGAAATACTATATATGTTCTTTTAGCTTATAAACTTCTATTGAAACAATAATACCAAATACAATAACTTACATACACAATATAAAATATATATCATTTAATCCTCCTAAAAACTCAAGAAGTCTTAAAAGTTCAAGAAGTTGGATGAATTTACAAAAGAGAAAATTTGTGTCATGGAATTGAAAAATCATATCTAAGGTAACACAGCTAGAATGTGATCAAAGCAAAACAAATTTCATGTACTTTATCTCAAAATTCTACTTTTTCCTCACTTTGCTAAATTTCCAAAGTTACTCTCTTGAATCAGAGGAAAGTCCAGAAAATGAACATAATTGTTGCAGATCTTTATATAAACAAGAAAAAGGGAATGAATTTTAAACACAAAAATGGGACAGCTTACTTAGCTTATTGGGCATTCTAAAACCTCTACAGCTGATATATGATGAGTAGTAAACAGTCTAGCCCAAGTGGAAGAGTAGAGAAGTATCCTTGTAAAAGTATCACATAACCAGCACCCTCACCATGTTAATTGAGCACTTGTTCCAAAAACTTAGTTTGCTCTCTTCTACACCAATAGCAGAAAAGTTCCAGATGGCTTTTCTTTCCACTATGAACAGAATCTCTGCTATAATAATCAACCTGTGTCTTAACCAGGAAAGCAATCACTATCTGGTGGTTTGATAAGTGAGAGAGACAGGAAGATAAGATAGCCCAGTCAAAGCACACACCTCATGAAATAGTTATATTGGAGGAACTGATTAAAATTCTCAATTAAAAAAAAAATCACCTGAGCTACAACCACACAAAGAAAAAGCCTTTTTGCATTTAATTTAAAAACCATATTTCCAAATAAATTGAAGGAAAAAAAGACAATACTGGATCTCAAAGTTGAGGTGAAGGATTTATTTCATAAAACAGGAAAAATACAAGTCAAAATTATAAGGGCATATGTGAGACTTGAAGAATAAAGTTAGGAGAGGAATAGTGAAATAGCAGAAATTCAGGAAAGAGAAGGAATAATTGATCAAATAATAGGGATGTTCTTGAGATGAAAAAACAAAGGACCTCAATTTTCCAAATGAAAGCGTTCACTAGTTTCCAGGCTAGACTGATAATAGCAGAATAATAATTAATAATTAATAATAATAGCAATAATACTTTCATAGAGTACACTTTTATAGAACTTACTACATGCCAGGCACTGCCAGAAGCATTATTCCATACATTCATTTAATATTTGCAGTAATCCTGTAAATTAAGTACTATTTTATGGTTTTGGGATCTATGGCACAGACATATCAAGTAAATCAATTGAGTGTCAGAGTCAGAGGCCATATTCTTAACATTATACTGACTTTTGAAGGACTATGCAAATTCTCAAACATATTGGAAATCTAAGGTTAAAGAGAATGTCTTTAAAACATTGAGGCAGCAAGGGCTCCTGGGTGGCTAAGTCCGTTAAGCGTCCAACTTCGGTTTATGTCATGATGTCACAGTTCATGAGTTTGAGCCCTGTATCATGTGCTGTGATGACAGCTCAGAGCCTGGAGCCTGCTTTGGATTCTTTCTGCCCCGCACCCCTCATTGTGTGTTCGAGCGCGCATGCGCTCTCTCTGTCTCTCTCTGTGCCTCTCTCTCTCTCTCTCTCTCTCTCTTTCTCTCTCTCTCAAAAATAAATAAACATTAAAAAAAATTGGGGCAGCAATGACCTCAAAAGGAAAAACAACCAGATGGATGTCATATTCTTAACTATAACCTTGTAAACTAGAAAGTAGTAAAAAAAAGAGTATCCACTTCACATAGCTTTTTAAAAAGTTCATTGAAGTTATACAAGAATTAAGAGTGATTTGATAATCTGAGGCAAGTGGTCATGAAAAGTCCAATCAATTCAAATGAAACAGCAGCAAAGACATGTGTAAGCAAAGATAAAAAGAAAAGTGAATACTCATGAACAACACAATTTGCTACATACGTATTTCAATTTACATTTAAATATATAAAGATAAATGTTGGGTTAAGTTTCCTAAGATTCAAGGGATGAATTCTACAAAACCATTAAGTAAGTCTTGAGAAATACTGTTAGAGCATTCTTAACATTTCAAAGGGTGAAAAAAAAGATAGGAAGGGCCTGACCAATTTCTTTTGGGAGATGAAAGGCAAGGTGGAAGATAAATCCATTTTTGTGAAATAGATATTGTGTTTGGGATGGCAAGAAGTTCATGCTGTTTTTCAAATAACAGAAAGACATAGTTGTGAACCAGAAAAAGTTTAAAGACAGATTTGAAACGTACCACTTAATTTCCTGTTTAACAATGCATGATGATATCCAAGAAGTTAAAAGAAAAAAAAAAATGAAGGGTAACATGTGTTTATATATTTGATGGCCTTGTGGTGGTAGGGGGAAAATAGCAGCCTGATTAGATACTAGAATATGAGATGTTAAAGTAAATTGTTCATTTGGTTTGACAACTGAAATCGGATTCAGTAGAATAGAGAATCTACAAATAGATCTTCATATATTTGAGAATTTAGTATTTACTAGTTTAGGGTCAAAAGAATGGATTATATAATAGGACTGTTAATTACACTAGCTATTTATTTATAAATACAATATAAAAAAATACCCAAGTTAAGTCTGGATGGCTTTAGTATTTGAAATACTCAAATTGAGTATTCAACATAAAGTATTTAAAAATAATTAGCAGGATTAAGCAATAAGTTTCAAACACCAAAATGGAGGTGATGCCAATTAAGAAGACCCCGTATCTTTTCACTCAGTTTAAGAATGTATGTAATTGACAGTGACTCACAGGTTTCATGATTCCACTTACACTATAAGCTGCTAAAACCGTATCTTTAATTACTTGTCTGGAGGTGGGAGCCTGGGAATTGAACTGGAGATCAATGAGCAAGGATTCTGTTTTGCTGTCTTCCTCTCCAGGGATGTTAGGAAAGAAAAAATAGCAAGGAGTTACTTTTTATTGAGTTGTTTACTCTTGAAAGAACTCAAGAGAAGGAGAGTTTGATTTTTGTGGTTACAATAGTTTTATCTTGTTCTGAAGACAAAGTATAGGAATCCTAGGAAATAAAATATTTTTTAATGGCCACATCTTGCTGTGAAGTATAAAGTTTACTTTAGTTTTTTGGGGTTTTTTTTTTCTCCAAATTTATATGTTTAAATGAGCATTCCCACCCTCTGCCCACCATCAAATACCAAGAAAATTATATAAAAATTGATGTATCTCATTTATTTGTAATCATATTTATATAATGTATATAACATATAATTATGTATACAATTTTCCTGTTTGGGAAATGAATTTGAAATTAGAAATGCACACTAAATATTCATTTCTTTAAATGATTTGACAGAAAGGTATATGAGGGGTGCCTGGGGAGCTCAGTCATTTAAGCATATGACTCTTGATTTCAGCTCAGGTCATGATCTCACTGTTCATGAGTTTGAGCCCCGCATTGGGCTCTGTGCTGACAGTGTGGAGCTTGCTTGGGATATTCATTCTCAATCTCTCTCTCTCTCTCTCTCTCTCTCTCTCTCAAAATCAGTAAGTAAACTTAAAAAAAAGAAAGGTATATTAAAATCAATAGGACTGGAAATTAGAATTTTTTAAATGTACATTAAATGCAGGTTATGAGTGCTTATGAAATGCATATATCTGATAAGTATAATAGGAATTATTTTATAAATTTTACTTCTACTGACCTGGTCCTTCTACATGCCTTCTACACAATTCTATAACATAGTCCATCTCATAGACTGAGATAAAGATTTCTCTCAACACTGATCTGGAATCATATGAGAGGTTAAAAATAAAGTGTTAGTTGTAAAGAGAAGTCAGCAATTAAAATATTAGATAGTTCCAGAGGTTTAACTTCCAAAAAGAATATTTGAGTTAAATTGTTTTCTTTATAAATAAAACTATAGATTATTTGTCTGGTTTAAAATACCACCATTTCCTCCTTTATAAATATGCATGAAATAGAGACATTATCTTTTTTTGCAGGGCAAAAATACGGAAGTCAGCATTTTGTCTGGCTCATCTCCCCTGGTCTCTGCTTCACTCCCCTTGGCTTCAACATCTCACCGCAGGCAAGCCACAGTGTTCTTTCTCTTGTGGCATCACCTGGAGTAAAACAAATGATTGATAAACAGAGAAGACTCTGTTTTGAAAATAAGATTTTTTAGAACTCTGAATTTACTGGGTAACAAATGAAAAATCCCAAGAGGGAGGAAACTCCATAAGGCTAACGATTATTATTTAATGTTTCACATTCTTTCGTTTTCTCATGTACCAATTCAGGAAGGCAGGCATTGTGTCCTCTCCCAAATTTGCCTATTCTTTTTATGATGTTTTCCCTGCCTTTTTTTTTTTTTTCATCCAGAGGTTGTGCAAATTATTTCCCCTTGTATTCTCTTGTTCTTCTATTCATGTATGGCTCTCTCAAGATTTCACCTATTAATTGTATACAGAGCTCTCTCATAATGAGAATTTGGAAAATGACATCTTTCCTGTCTCTATTTTAATTAGACAAACTCGAACTACTTCCTGGAAATTTCTACCACCATGGAATATTCTTTTTACTATTGGATAATAGCCTCAGTTTTCTTTTCCTGTTCTTCATTCAATCATTTCAATTCAAACAGTTTAATTTTTCTTGTACTGTGTTTAAACATTAAAACTGAAAATCAAATATATCTGCCCTGCTGCGTGGGTTAAATTATATTCCTTTGACGTTAACTACATGTATATGTCAACAAACACGTATCACAGTCAAAGTGTGCTTCTTTGAGCTGTCTCTCAAGGAGGTAATTATTAAATGATGAAATTCAAATGACAGGTACTCAATTTAAGTATCCAGCATATGGAGAAAAACAGAAGAAAGAGCCTTTTGTCTCTTTATTGACTACCTCCTATGGAGATAGAAGGGTGCTTGTTCTGGTTTTCAGGTACTCCTATTTCCAATTTATATTCCCAGTGGTAGAGATAATACAGGCACACTCGTGGTAATTATCAAATAAATGGCATTAAACAAACATTTACTGAGTGCCTTTTATGTAAGGAAAAATAATAGGACATATTTGTTTAGGTACGAGATATTCACTTCATTCTTACTTTGACTAGGTCAGATCTCACCATGGGGGTATCATAAAATCACCCAGGTCAGGATTTTATAAATTGCAAAAATCAACATTATAAAGATGCGAATACTCTCCCAATCTGATCTACAGATTTAATTCAACCTATTCAAAATTGTATAAAGACAATAAAAACATATTTTGGTGGATATTGATAAGCACATTCTAAATTGTCTAGGGACCACAAAGGTTCAAAGAATAGCCCAGAAAATCTTAAAGAAAAATCAGGTGGGAAGATTTATACACACAGGTGCAAAATTATAATAAAACCATGACAATTATGACAGTTTGGATGCAAAGATAAATAGAAAAAAATGTATGATTGAAACAAGCGTAATGATAGCCCTAATGTAAGAAAAAGCTCAATACAAAACATTAACAAAACTTTTTTTTCTTTCTTTTTTTTTTTTTTTTTTTAAATAGGGCTCTGTTGGTTAAGAGTCCAACTTCAGCTCACATCCTGATTTCAAGGTTCATGGGGTTAAACCCCACATCTGCATCCGGCTCTGTGCTGACAGCTCAGAGCCTGGAGTCTGCTTCAGATTCTGTGTCTCCCTCTCTCTCTCTGCCCCTCTGCCACTCTGCCACTCAAGCTCTGTCTCTCTGTCTCTCTCTCTCTCTCTCTCCAAAATAAATAAAACATTACAAAAATTGAAAAGAAAAAACTCAATCCAATGGAAATGGAGTTTTTCATTAATTAACTAGGGTCAATTTGAATATGAATGTGGGAAAAATTAATATTAACCCCTAAATCATACCATACAACAAAAGTAATTTAATATTGACTATACCTCTAGATGCGAAAGACAAAAACATATACATTTTAGAATAACAGGAGACTGACTATTCAATGAGCTTGGTTTGGGTAAATGTATTTTGAACAGGACATATGCACACACACATAAATGTACTAATCATAAAAGAGAAACACTGATAAATTGAACTTCATTAAAATTAAGAGCTTCTATACACCAAAAAAAATCACAATTAAAACACTGAAAATGCAAACCAGGAGTGGGAGAAGATATTTGTATTATATATGTTTGACAAAGAACTCAAAACCAACTTACATTAAAAGAAACAAGATAGGGGCGCCTGGGTGGCGCAGTTGGTTAAGTGTCCGACTTCAGCCAGGTCACGATCTCGCGGTCCGTGAGTTCGAGCCCCGCGTCGGGCTCTGGGCTAGTGGCTCGGAGCCTGGAGCCTGTTTCCGATTCTGTGTCTCCCTCTCTCTCTGCCCCTCCCCCGTTCATGCTCTGTCTCTCTCTGTCCCAAAAATAAATAAACGTTGAAAAAAAAAAATTAAAAAAAAAAAAAAAGAAACAAGATATATACTAATTAATACAAAAAAGCAGGTAGTCATTTTTTAAATGGATATAGGTTTTCAACAGGCACTTCAAAAGATATACAGTGATAAATTAACATTTGAAAAATTGTTTAACATCATTATTTATCAGGGGGCACCTGGGTGCCTCAGTCCATTAAGCATCCAACTTTTGATTTTGGCTCAGGTCATCATCTCTTGGTTCCTGGGTTCAAGCCCCACATAGGGCTCTGAGATGACATTGTAGGGTCCACTGGGGATTCTCTGTACCCCTCTCTCTCTGCCTCTCCCCTACTCATGTGTGGTTGGTCTCTCTCTCTCTCTCTCTCTCTCTCTCTCTCTCTCTCTCAAAAATAAATAATCATTTAAAGTAAAAAAACCATCATTAGTCTTCAGGGACTTGCAAAATAATTCTGGATACCTTTCTTTAAGTTTTTTTTTAATTAATTTTTTAAATTTATTTTGGACCTGCTAGGGACATGAAGCCACTGAAACTCGTATGTACTGCTGGAAGAACAAAAATTATTACATTCAATTTGGAGAACTCTGGCAGTATCCACTGAAAATATTACAACTTCTTGTATTATCAATGAGAAATGTGTACATATGTTTATCAAGAACATGTACTAGAATCATTCATAGAAGCATTATTTATAATAGCCCAAAATTGAAAAAAAAAAAAAAAGTCCAGAGATCCATCAACGGTAGAATGGATAAATTGTGGTACAGTTATACAACAGAATATGCTAAAATAATGCAAACAAATGAACTGTTGCTAAAGATAACAATGTGCAGGAATCTCATAAACATAAATATAGTGCACAAGTACTCAAAAATCAACATAGTGGTTTAATGTGTTATTAATGGCTATACCAAAAACTAAGGATATTATTGCTTGTAAAATGAAATATTATGCAACCATTGAAGTAAGAAAAGGAAAATGTACTGGCATGACAATATTTCATATTGGAAAGTGAGAGCAAATGAGTGGTATATAGTCTGACGAGCAAATTATTCAGTATGATTTAAGAATTATATACTTCATGAATTATCTCTGTACATGCAAAGACGGTGTTTGGAAACCTGGGCACAGGAATCTAGTAAAAGGAAGCATGGTACAGTGGCCAGAAATGAGGCCTTTATATCTTACCAAGAGTTAGATGGAAAAGGAAAGTAGCCTCAGTTCTTTTCACTGCCCCAGTAAAGAATTGCAGGACAGTGAAATGAACGCAGAGCAAAGTGTTATTAAAGGATGCTCCAAGAGGGGAGTGGGACAGTTAAGATATAAAAAGGCCCTGGAAACTGTGGAATGTGGGTATATCAATTTTTCTTTTGAGTGAGTCCTAGGGTCCCAACATTTGAATGACAGGCCTATATTATATACTAATTACCAATTATGCATGTCCTTCCCAAGATGTATTTGAAATGGCTGCGTGAAATAGGAAACTGTAACATTATTTCCTTTTTGTTTTTAAGAGAGAATGCATGAGGAGGGGGAGAGAGTGGGGATGGGGGTGAGAGAGAGAGAGAGAGAGGGAGGGAGGGAGGAAGAGAGAATCTCAAGCAGGCTCCACGCTCAGGATGGAGCCAGAAATGGGCTTGATCTTAGCACCATAAGATCATGACCTGAGCCCAAATCAAGAGTTGGACACTTAACTGTGCCAGACAGGTGCCCCATATTTCTATTCTAAAGACATAGGTCAATGGGGCGCCTGGGTGGCCTGGTTAAGCCTCCAACTTTGGCTCAGGTCATGATCTCAGGGTCTGTGGGTTCCGGCCCCGTGTCAGGTTCTGTGCTGACAGCTTGGAGCCTGGGGCCTGCTTCAGATTCTGTGTCTCCCTCTCTCTATCCCTCCTCCACTTGCATTCTGTCTCCCTGTCTCTCAAAAATAAACATTAAAAAAAACATAGGTCAAATAATAACTGGAGACACAAGAGCAAAAAGCACAACAAACTTAACTCTTCCTCTGCCAGAATTTTTTTTTAAGTTTATTTATTTATTTTGAGAGAGAGAGAGAGAGAGAGAGTGCAAGAGAGAATCCCAAATAGGCTCTGCTCTGTCACCACAGAGACTGACTTGGGGCTTGATCTCATGAACCCTGAGATCATGACCTGAGCCAAAATGAAGAGTCTGATGCTATCTGATTGAGCCACCCAGATGCCCCTTTCTGCGAGGATGTTGTAACCACAAACCAACTGCTAACTGGGTAGAATGGGGTGGTCCCTGGGCAGCTCTAGTTGGGGTTCTCCATCAGGACATCTAAAGCTCATCCTCAAGTAGCTCATGACTAGCTTCTTGACTAATATTTAGAGTCACAACACCTGTGTTAAATAATGTCTTCAACAACTACTAGCTGTGTTAAATAACAATGTTTCATAAATTCTTCAATTAGTTTGTTTAACTTTGTTGCTTGGTTTAAACATAGGTATTGGGAATATTTAACTTTGGAAAAGTTTTATTTTGTTTTTATGAGGGTAAAATACAGGATAGTATCTGACACATTGCAAGTTGTTATAATTCCTATATTATAAGTTATTATATGGACCTTATATTAATAATTTTTATTATATTAACAATAATAGTATCTTGGGAGAGAAGTTGAGCCAGACAAAAAAACTAAAGATCAGGTGTAGGTTATAGTTATCAAAGTAATAGATCTATAGTAAGTGTTGAAGTTTCAACTGTGCCGTGTCTTTATTTCAAGGTAAAGGATATGATTTGGAAAGACAGGATCTCTGAGATTTGACATAGGAACTTGAAAACCTTGAAATCATAGAATCCCCCAAGTCCTTTGAATATGTTGATATGGCTCACTCTTCCTTATTAGAAGCAAGTAGTTATTATACAAACATGATGCATAGGGAAATTACTTGTGTCTCTGTAAGGAAGTATACTCACATCCCCTCTGGCCTGACAAATCAGCACCTAGGATTATCTAATAATCCATTTAGTGAAGAATTGGGTTTGCCAAGGGAGGAAAGCTCCTACTCACTCAAGAAGTTGTAGAACCTAGCTAAGCGTAAATGGGCACATGGTTAATAGCAAATGGTTGAATGGTTGATAAGAGTCTTGGAATGAAAAAACAATAGCAGTTTGGGGACAGAAAGTCTTAGGAGGAAACCTATGGATTCACATATGAGAGGGCATGTAGTATGAAGGTATTCGTGTTGCACATGAATGCCCATCAGAAAACAGCTACCGAAGCAGAAGCACTAAGAAACCAAGTAAGTACAATGACTCATCCAGCTGATGTCAGCCATCCTTTTCACCTTTGTATCCATTGTCCTTGCCCACCCCAGTTCCAGATAAATGGATTCATGGGTGGAGTAGCCATAGTGCCATCAATGGACATTATGTGTAAGTCTCAATCCCATGGGAACACACATGGACAAGCTGATATATCTACTGCTACTGCTCAGTGTTCAGCATGTCAGTAAAAAAATGAAAGCTATGCCCTATATATGGCCTCATCCCTCAGACACCAACCAGCTATTAAGTGGGCAGATTGGCCACATCAGAACCCTTCTAGCTGGAAATGGCAGAAATTCATCTTTACTGGAATAAACACATATTCCCAGTTAGTCTTTCCTTTTTTATTGATGACAGGATCTTGGGCAGCACCATTCTCTGAATGCTAAATGTTTGCCCCATCTAAATGGGATCAGCTATTTTCAGAAGTATTCCTTTATAAATCTGATGCACACGTATCTCTACAAGTTCATTACCCAGGGAACCTGTCCCAATACAACACATAGGCATGTAATATTAAATATTTGAGAAACAAAGGCAAGCAAACATCTTAAAAACCCCTCGACACACACACACATACACAAAGGCCTATTCAAAGTAGCAATAAGAAGACTGACAACAGGAAAACTGGGAGGCAGAAGTAAAGAAATGACAACCTTAAAGTGCTGAAAGGAAACCTACCAATGTGTCATATCATACCCAAGGAAAATAATATTCAACCATTGAAATGAAATAATTTTCAGAGAAACATAAACTGAGGATTTTTTTTTTTTGCCAGAAATCTTCACTAAAAGAGAGAAAATAGAGTACCTCAGGAAGAACAATGATCCCAGGCAGAAACCTGGAAGTGCAGGAGAGAAAGAAAAGAAAAGAAAACAAAACAAAACAGAAAAGAAAACAACAAAACTTAGCAGGATAGAAATGGAATAAAAATAGGTAATCCAAAAGAATGCAAAAAGGAGGAAAAAGGAAAATATATAAATGCAACATTATTATCTTTTAATGATTCTCTGTTTTGGTTTCCTTTTTGAGTATGTGTGAAGATAGGGAGCCTTTTAACTCACCGTTAAAGGAGCATCAAAGCACTTTTAATTACTGAGAATTCTGGCACAAAAGCAAAAAAGGGAATAAATTTCATTGTCCCTATGTCGCCATTTTAAGGAATGGGTCTGCATATTACATGCCAGTTCCAAGTTTCAAAATAAAATCCATGGAGTAGAACATACTGACATAATAAAAATGGGTTTAGAAAATGCTAAGTTAGGAATTCGATTTCTATAGCTGAAATAATCACATGACAAAGATAGAAGGCAGTGAAAAGAAAAATTCTATAACTGAAAGAATTAAATGGATATTAAACAAAAAGGAGAACCACAATGAGGTAAGAGGCTTAAACCAGAAGATAAATCAGTGTACTCAATCCTTCACTGACAAAGTCTTGAAATGGAAAACAATGTCAGTTTGACTAGTGACTTACTTAATTTCAATTCTGGTAAAACTCATTGATTCTATGCAGACCCTGTAAACCAATAGCAAATTCATAAATAAAAGCTTGTATAGCAATGATTTCTATCATACCCTATTAAGTAAAAAAGATTTTTTAATAGTTCTTCTTAAAAATATTAATTGCATGGGCACCTTGGTGGCTCAGTTGGTTGAGAATCTAACACTTGATTTTGTCGCAGGCCATGATCTCACGGTTCCTGAGTTCAAGTTTTGCAATGGGTTCTGTGCTGACAGTGAGGAGCCTGCTTGGGATTCATTCCCTCTTCTCTCTCTCTCTCTCTCCCTCCCTCCCTCCGTCTCCCTCTCCCCCTCCCCCTGACTTTCTCTCTCTCTCTAAAAAAAAAAATAAACAAAAAAAAAACACCTCTAATTGCAGAATAACTTCAAGGTAGACTCTTATCAAAGCATCACTATTCCAGATAACAGCACGAGTAATTTGTCTTATTTCATCATGTCCACGATTAAAAAGAGAATGAAGCAAGACTAATAAAAGTAGTTAATGATATTACTTTTATAATATGGGCCTTTTACATATTTAAAGGTGGAATTATGTAGAAAGAATAGATATTCTAAATTTAGAGTGCTGGAGAAAATAATTCTCTCTTCATAAGAAAGCATAGAGAGTAATAGTCTCCCAGGAGAGGACACACTTTATCAGAAGAATTCTCCAAACAAAATTCTCCTCTACATCCATAGGTAAAGATACCCTATCCTAAGAAGTAAATTCACAAAAGTTCCTAAAAGTATATTCTACATCGTTTTCCACAATGGAATTCAAAACATTCTGAGGAAACTCATAATAACTATGGTACAGTTTACCAGTGCTCATTTCTTAAGGTAAAACTACATTTTGAGGTCTCCTTGAGTCAAAATGACTATGTTATTAGTTTTCACCAATGTAGTATGAGTGGAAGTATGATTTCTAGGCTGGGGTGCTGACACTGGCAAATGGGAATGTCTTCTGCAATCTTTTTTTTTTTTTCCCTCCCAATCCAGTAACTATTTTGAGAGGGCTTAAAGACCTTAATGAGGGGAGAGCCACCAAAATGGAATGGAGGAAGACTAGTTTCTGAGTTACTGCTTAAATTCCATTCATTCAGGAGAGCCACCTATTCAGAAATACCCCTTAGGGGAATTGCATGAAGAGAAAATACATTACATTTTTATATATTATGGCACTGAGTTTTTAGATTTACTCTTTACACCATCTAGTATTACTTTCATCAATAAAAAATTAAATCTGTCCCTTTTTCCTGAGTCCGTCTATTTACATAAATAGCATGTATAAATTATTTAATTTCTTTCCAAAACATTTGTGGATTTCTTGCCAAAACAATTGTGGATTGCCTCATACCCAATTAAAATATAAAATTCTCTTGAGTATTTAATGGTGTGCAACCCAACATACATATTTTGGTAGACAAATGGGTATTATACCAAGTCTCAGCTCTCAGTGAATTCACAGCCTTACTGGAGGAAAGGACAAAATATATAAGTAATCTTCAAGAAAAGAAGAACAAAATGCCAGCTGGCACAGAGGTTCAGTTAATATAAATCAGGACCATTTCTAAATGGTGTCCACTTGGATATAAGGATGTCAGATTAGGGTACATGAAATTTGAAAACTGCTTATTTTAAACATTTACATGCATTTATAAATCATAAATTTATCAAAATATGAAGTAGACAACTATAATCTCTTTAAATTAGAGTTCTGGCATTAGTTTGTATATGTGTCATAAATATCTGTTGTTTATGTTAAGCTGAGTAATATTCATTTAGTGTCCTTATTTTTACAGTTATTATCTTTGAAATTAAATAAATTTCTATTTCTCTTTACATTCCCCCCCAAAATAATAAAATAGTAAATTATAATACATGCAAGGGATGGGAATTAACCAAAAAAAAGACAACAAAATTCAGTCGAACATGAATACATAAATGATACATATATTTTACTTTGGTTAATTGAATTTTACCAATGTAAAAGGAAATTTTTCATGGTTTAATTCCATCTTAATTCTTTGCAAGAGAAATTAAAGCTATTTAAGTGACTGATGAACTTGCTGGGAAATGAAACTTACAGATAATTTACAAAATTAGTAGTCCAAATATAGGAAAACAATACAGTTAGACACCAATACAATGCAATATACTCCCACACAAAGTCTGCTAAGCAATTATTTGCTTGCAATAAAGATCCTTAAATTTCAGTTAACTCATTATCTTTTACTGGTATTGCTAATGTAAAATCTAGTATTTGAAATTTTTTTCTCTTGATTTTCAAGCTTTGTTTTTTTTTTTATTTCTATATGAAATTTACTGTCAAATTGGTTTCCATACAACACCCAGTGCTCATCCCAAAAGGTGCCCTCCTCAATACACATCACCCACCCTCTCCTCCCTCCCACCCCCCATCAACCCTTAGTTTGTTCTCAGTTCTCAACAGTCTCTTATGCTTTGGCTCTCTCCCACTCTAACCTCTTTTTTTCTTTTTTTTTCCTTCCCCTCCCCCATGGGTTCCTGTTAAGTTTCTCAGGATCCACATAAGAGTGAAACCATATGGTATCTGTCTTTCTCTGTATGGCTTATTTCACTTAGCATCACACTCTCCAGTTCCATCCACGTTGCTACAAAAGGCCATATTTCATTTTTTCTCATTGCCACGTAGTATTCCATTGTGTATATAAACCACAATTTCTTTATCCATTCATCAGTTGATGGACATTTAGGCTCTTTCCATAATTTGGCTATTGTTGAGAGTGCTGCTATGAACATTGGGGTACAAGTGCCCCTATGCATCAGTACTCCTGTGTCCCTTGGATAAATTCCTAGCAGTGCTATTGCTGGGTCATAGGGTAGGTCTATTTTTAATTTTCTGAGGAACCTCCACACTGCTTTCCAGAGCGGCTGCACCAATTTGCATTCCCACCAACAGTGCAAGAGGGTTCCCGTTTCTCCACATCCTCGCCAGCATCTATAGTCTCCTGATTTGTTTATTTTGGCCACTCTGACTGGCGTGAGGTGATACCTGAGTGTGGTTTTGATTTGTATTTCCCTGATAAGGAGCGACGCTGAACATCTTTTCATGTGCCTGTTGGCCATCCGGATGTCTTCTTTAGAGAAGTGTCTATTCATGTTTTCTGCCCATTTCTTCACTGGGTTATTTGCTTTTCGGGTGTGGAGTTTGGTGAGCTCTTTATAGATTTTGGATACTAGCCCTTTGTCCGATATGTCATTTGCAAATATCTTTTCCCATTCCGTTGGTTGCCTTTTCGTTTTGTTGGTTGTTTCCTTTGCTGTGCAGAAGCTTTTTATCTTCATAAGGTCCCAGTAATTCACTTTTGCTTTTAATTCCCTTGCCTTTGGGGATGTGTCGAGTAAGAGATTGCTACGGCTGAGGTCAGAGAGGTCTTTTCCTGCTTTCTCCTCTAAGGTTTTGATGGTTTCCTGTCTCACATTCAGGTCCTTGATCCATTTTGAGTTTATTTTTGTGAATGGTGTGAGAAAGTGGTCTAGTTTCAACCTTCTGCATGTTGCTGTCCAGTTCTCCCAGCACCATTTGTTAAAGAGACTGTCTTTTTTCCATTGGATGTTCTTTCCTGCTTTGTCAAAGATGAGTTGGCCATACGTTTGTGGGTCTAGTTCTGGGGTTTCTATTCTATTCCATTGGTCTATGTGTCTGTTTTTGTGCCAATACCATGCTGTCTTGATGATGACAGCTTTGTAGTAGAGGCTAAAGTCTGGGATTGTGATGCCTCCTGCTTTGGTCTTCTTCAAAATTCCTTTGGCTATTCGGGGCCTTTTGTGGTTCCATATGAATTTTAGGATTGCTTGTTCTAGTTTCGAGAAGAATGCTGGTGCAATTTTGATTGGGATTGCATTGAATGTGTAGATAGCTTTGGGTAGTATTGACATTTTGACAATATTTATTCTTCCAATCCATGAGCAGGGAATGTCTTTCCATTTCTTTAAATCTTCTTCAATTACCTTCATAAGCTTTCTATAGTTTTCAGCATACAGATCCTTTACATCTTTGGTTAGATTTATTCCTAGGTATTTTATGCTTCTTGGTGCAATTGTGAATGGGATCAGTTTCTTTACTTGTCTTTCTGTTGCTTCATTGTTAGTGTATAAGAATGCAACTGATTTCTGTACATTGATTTTGTATCCTGCAACTTGGCTGAATTCATGTATCAGTTCTAGCAGACTTTTGGTGGAGTCTGTCGGATTTTCCATGTATAATATCATGTCATCTGCAAAAAGCGAAAGCTTGACTTCCTCTTTGCCAATTTTGACGCCTTTGATTTCCTGTTGTTGTCTGATTGCTGATGCTAGAACTTCCAGCACTATGTTAAACAACAGCGGTGAGAGTGGGCATCCCTGTCATGTTCCTGATCTCAGGGAAAAAGCTCTCAGTTTTTCCCCGTTGAGGATGATGTTAGCTGTGGGCTTTTCATAAATGGCTTTTATGATCTTTAAGTATGTTCCTTCTATCCCGACTTTCTCAAGGGTTTTTATTAAGAAAGGTGCTGGATTTTGTCAAAGGCCTTTTCTGCATCGATTGACAGGATCATATGGTTCTTCTCTTTTTTGTTGTTAATGTGATGTATCACGTTGATTGATTTGCGAATGTTGAACCAGCCCTGCATCCCAGGAATGAATCCCACTTGATCATGGTGAATAATTCTTTTTATATGCTGTTGAATTCGATTTGCTAGTATCTTATTGAGAATTTTGGCATCCATATTCATCAGGGATATTGGCCTGTAGTTCTCTTTTTTTACTGGGTCTCTGTCTGGTTTAGGAATCAAAGTAATACTGGCTTCATAGAATGAGTCTGGAAGTTTTCCTTCCCTTTCTATTTCTTGGAATAGCTTGAGAAGGATAGGTATTATCTCTGCTTTAAACGTCTGGTAGAACTCCCCTGGGAAGCCATCTGGTCCTGGACTCTTATTTGTTGGGAGATTTTTGATAACCGATTCAATTTCTTGCTGGTTATGGGTCTGTTCAGGCTTTCTATTTCCTCCTGATTGAGTTTTGGAAGAGTGTGGGTGTTCAGGAATTTGTCCATTTCTTCCAGGTTGTCCAATTTGTTGCCATATAATTTTTCATAGTATTCCCTGATAATTGTTTGTATCTCTGAGGGATTGGTTGTAATCATTCCATTTTCATTCATGATTTTATCTATTTGGGTCATCTCCCATTTCTTTTTGAGAAGCCTGGCTAGAGGTTTGTCAATTTTGTTTATTTTTTCAAAAAACCAACTCTTGGTTTCGTTGATCTGCTCTACAGTTTTTTTAGATTCTATATTGTTTATTTCTGCTCTGATCTTTATTATTTCTCTTCTTCTGCTGGGTTTAGGCTGCCTTTGCTGTTCTGCTTCTATTTCCTTTAGGTGTGCTGTTAGATTTTGTATTTGGGATTTTTCTTGTTTCTTGAGATAGGCCTGGATTGCAATGTATTTTCCTCTCAGGACTGCCTTCGCTGCGTCCCAAAGCGTTTGGATTGTTGTATTTTCATTTTCGTTTGTTTCCATATATTTTTTAATTTCTTCTCGAATTGCCTGGTTGACCCAGTCATTCGTTAGTAGGGTGTTATTTAACCTCCATGCTTTTGGAGGTTTTCCAGACTTTTTTCTGTGGTTGATTTCAAGCTTCATAGCATTGTGGTCTGAAAGTATGCATGGTATGATTTCAATTCTTGTATACTTATGAAGGGCTGTTTTGTGACCCAGTATATGATCTATCTTGGAGAATGTTCCATGTGCACTCGAGAAGAAAGTATATTCTGTTGCTTTGGGATGCAGAGTTCTAAATAGATCTGTCAAGTCCATCTGATCCAATGTCTCGTTCAGGGCTCTTGTTTCTTTACTGACCGTGTGTCTAGATGATCTATCCATTTCTGTAAGTGGGGTGTTAAAGTCCCCTGCAATTACCACATTCTTCTCAATAAGGTTGCTTATGTTTATGAGTAATTGTTTTATATATTTGGGCGCTCCGGTATTCGGTGCATAGACATTTATAATTGTTAGCTCTTCCTGATGGATAGACCCTGTTACTATTATATAATGTCCTTCTTCATCTCTTGTGACAGCCTTTAATTGAAAGTCTAGTTTGTCTGATATAAGTATGGCTACTCCAGCTTTCTTTTGGCTTCCAGTAGCATGATAAATAGTTCTCCATCCCCTCACTCTCCATCTAAAAGTGTCCTCAGGTCTAAAATGAGTCTCTTGTAGACAGCAAATAGATGGGTCTTGTTTTTTTATCCATTCTGATACCCTATGTCTTTTGGTTGGCGCATTTAATCCATTTACATTCAATGTTATTATAGAAAGATATGGGTTTAGAGTCATTGTGATGTCTGTATGTTTTATGCTTGTAGTGACAAGCTTTGTTTTTAAAAATATTTTTAATTAAAATCCTGGATGATTTTGTACATCCCAAAAATTATTGAAATATTTAAGTGTTCTTAGTTTCTAGAAAATATATATTGAAATAAAGATGTTTTTCTTCATTGCTTAAATTTGAAGGCACGCTATATAATTAAATCAAATACTTCTATTTAACACAACTAGCTTAGGAAGAAGCCTCATGCAGCACACTATTTTTAGGAATTAGTTGAAGGACACTTTTCCAATTGAGCTTTAGGATTTGGAAATATAATTACAATATAAGTTTAAGTTCCATAATTGCTTTCAATGACTATAGAATCCAGATATTACAATTGCATGCAAACTTAATAAAATGTTAGCTCCTATAAGTATAACTTTATTTGAATTAATATTATGCTTTGGGTTTGACATGCTAGAATACCATTTTTAGACATTTTTTTCATATTAAATTAGATATAACTTTTCAGAAAGTCTCAGTATTAAAAATTTTAGATGTCCCTTGGTTTTTTCTAAAACTCTAAAATTAAAGTTAACCAAAAGTTATGTTTATATTTAGAAACTGATACAAAAGCTAACATTTTAATTATATAATTAGATTTAAAGAGACATAAGATGTCACTCTAGTAGCTATTAGTTTATTGAGTGGAAGGTTTCTGTTTGTGTTTTATTATTTATTTACTTTTGTTTCTGTGGGTGGTACGTACTCAACAGTGCTATACCAATAATACAGAATAATAAAAAACATGGATTATTTCTACAATGGTTCAAATTAAATATGTTCCTATAAAATGCCATCATCCATTTCATAAAATGGGAAGCATCTAAAATATTTTTAGGATTCTATTTTCTTAAAACATATTTTAAAACATTTCAGATTTAATATGTAACTGTAAATTTTCAATCTTTATTTTCTTCAATACCTCTTGTAGAAATGGAAGATAACTGTATAAATGTGTTTGAAATAAAATTACACTACATAAATTTAGTGGATTCTCCATTTTCTAGCAATTTAAAAATGATGTGAAAAATCTATTTTCCAAGACTCCTAACAGTTTGCTGGTTAAGAATCATGGAAAGGGCCATGGTATATATTTGAGAAACTGTTTTTTGAGGGGAAACCTGGATAAACAGCAATGTGCAGCATACAGGCAGGAGCAGGAAGTGCAGAAGGAGTTCACAATCATCTGGTCAGGCTGTTCAGCTATTTTTAACTTGTCTGATTATTGATACATAAACTTTTCTGAGCTTTTGTTCTCTTATCTGCAAAGAAATCAGAATTATATTATCTATAAGGTTGCTATTACAGTTTCATTCTCTCCTACATAAAAATTATTTATTCAATATTGTTTTTCTCTCCTGTAGCAGTCACTGTACTTGTGGATGTAGCAGTATGTATTTTACTATGACTGTGTAATGAACTTGATGGTTTAAAACAACACAATCTGGGGCCCCTGGGTGGCGCAGTCGGTTAAGCGTCCACTTCAGCCAGGTCACGATCTCGCGGTCCGGGAGTTCGAGCTCCGCGTCGGGCTCTGGGCTGATGGCTCAGAGCCTGGAGCCTGTTTCGATTCTGTGTCTCCCTCTCTCTCTGCCCCTCCCCCGTTCATGCTCTGTCTCTCTCTGTCCCAAAAATAAATAAAACGTTGAAAAAAAAAAAACAAAACACAATCTATGAGCTCCATTCTGTAGGTTAGGAATGGACCCAGCATAACTGGAATCTCTTCTGAGATTCCCATAAGGCTGTGATAGCTAAATTTTGGTCCTATTGTGGTTCTCATCTAGAGTTTGGGATTTGTTTCCAAGCTCATTTATGTTGTTGGCAGAATTGTTTCTTGTGGATCTAGGAATGAAGGTCATGTTTCCTTGCTGTCTGTCAGCCAAGGGCTGTGTTCTACTCTCAGAGGCATCTACACCCTCCATCTTAGAAGCTGGCAATAGAAAATCTGCCTTACGTTGAATCTATCCCATGTGTAGAATTTCTGTGACTTTGGATCTTTCACCGGAAGAGTTCAGACCCCTATAAGAACTCACCTGATTAAGTGAAGCTCACCAATGATAATCTTCCTATCTTAAGGTCAACTGATTTGAGATCTTAATTACATCCATAAAATACCATCATAGTAGCACTCAGGTTACTGGTCAATTGAATAACTGGTAAGAAGTGTGTGTTTCCTGGTCAGATGGGAATCTGGGGACACATCTTAGAATTTTGTCTGCCAAGCAGTGAATAATCTCTTCTTTTGCAATGAATAAAATCAAGTTTGGGGAAAAATACACAAATAATGACTTAAATGTATATGTGATAATGTTAAATAAAGAATTGTAGGTTGCTTTGAGTGCAGTTTACCAAAATCATCTTAATTGGACAAAGAAATTGAACTATCCATTTGAACTCAAAACATACCCAGTCTTTAGTTTCCATTGAAGGAATTTATCTCCCTAAATCTTTCTTCAGTCAAAATTTCTCATGCAGATTTTACATGGTATTTGGATATTGCACTGGCTATTATCCATTTACCCCTTCAAATCTACATCCTCCTTTTTGCATCATGCTTTGCCCACCCCTCATACCTTCCCCTGGGAGGTGTCACTTTATGGACTATTTTAACTGAGTTCAATACCCTTTGTCTTCTGGTTGGATTTGACAATGGCAGACACCAGCAAGAGATCAGGGGTGGGAAGACAGTGATATTGTGGTATTTTTTTCCTCCTTCGCTAACCTGTAGATTGACAGAGTTCCTGTCCAGGATACTGTCCATACAGATACAGGTCTATTTCTCTGGACAATAACACCGTCCTCTGTTTCCTTCAATCTGGCATAGTAATAACTTTCTGCTATTTCTGACCTTGAATTCTTTATCATCTCTCTTTGATTCCCCTTACCATTACTCGAGAATTAATGGTCTCTCCTTAATTATCTTATTTGAGTGTGGAATCTCTTACTGGATACTCTAATACAAGTATCTTATTACTACCTGGTATTTTTTTTTTCTGGCCAAAATAACACCCAATTTGTTTAGGGTGGCAATGTGTTATGTAAAGCATATGAGACCATGAAACATAGTTTTGCCCAATTGAATGTAATTAGATAAGCATTTCTGGAAAAGCAGCTTAATTTCCTATTTCAGATGATGACCATTCCTTATTCTCCCTTCCTGCTTCTTCCTGTTTGGTTGGGAGGAGGAGACATGTAACCATAAAACCACAGGAATGTGGTGAGAGACCAAGCCCCTAGGGTGAGAGAGTAAAAAGATGGAAACAGCCTGAATTCCTAGTGACAACTTTGAGCCACCACACCAACCCTGAGCTTTATGATACAAATAAATTCGACTGTCAGCAGTATATTTTTGTTTCCAGCTGGCAGATGAATGTAATTTTGACCAATATATCCACTAATATATCCGCCTACCCTGTTTTGCTCACACTTCTTTCCATACAACAATGTCATCAGCAGTTTAAGTGAGGAAATATGTATTCGTGGAACATTTACTTTATTATTTCATCAGTCCGTGATCAAAGCTCGGGAAGACAAAATAGGCTTGCAATTCCCAAGAGCTTCTTAAACATGCAAGGTCAAGCTACCCTTCATTACACACCTCTAATTTCTTATTTTCAGTAGAAACCCATCAAGATTCCTATCCAGACCTTCTCATAATACTTTGATAGAATTTCGTGTTCCTCAGCCCATAGTTTCTAATTACTTTACAGAATAAAAATAATGTAAAAATCATGGATGGGGTGGCAAGTTCAGTGCACTTTTACAAGATATGTGTGCAGTTCAGCATTCATAGGCTTCTGAATACTATTTGATTAAACCACGTGTTTTGTTGTTGGCTCACCTCACACCTCACACTTCTGGTGGCAAGAAAACAAACTACTGCATCCCTCTGTTTTGACTTTTCCTCCATATATATCAACTTGATGGTCTGTGTATTTTGTCCTCGATCTGATTTTTTAACTCATTATATTTTTACCAAATAGTCCTGTGGATCTTTTTTGTCTGTTACATGGTTAATATACTCTCTGATTCTCCTCTGATAAGTACTGGTCATTTCACGTTTTATCTGTGAAATGTTAATAGCTGATCTTAATGACATTTAGAAAATTGGATGAACAGAAACAACCTATTTTTTTTTTAATTCCAGGAATCTCTGATTTCTTTACCCACAATTGAAGCCATATGAGCATTCAGAGATTTCGATCAGACATCTGCCTCTATACAGGTCTTAATTTAGCTCATAGAGGCTTGAAGTAATTAATCCTGAGAAAGTTTTTCAGCATATATGGGACAAAATGGATCTGAGAGATAACAAGGAGGAAAAACCGTCAAATTATAGTAAATTTTATTTTATTAACATATGACAGAAGGAGTCTCATCATACATAATGTCTGATAATTAGTGGTATTTGGTAGAGAAGAAGCAGATTTGGTGAGGCAAAGATATTTCAAAATTAAAAGACTGGATCATAAGGCAGCATGATACTTTTTTTAATGGGATATTCTTTCACATAACATTGATAGGATTCTGATTTCAGGGGCTGAGCTTTGCTACAGACCATTAAGTTTTGACTGTGAGCTACTGAGATGAGACAGCAGCACGATAAAACAGCAAACAAAATTTAATGTGAGAAATTGAAATGGTCAGCTTGTTGAACTTGGCTACATTTTGCTAATATGAAGAAAAAGAAAATCTGTTGCTGAAATGATAAGGAAATGCTGGCAAATGTTTTTATATATTCATTTTCTGTCTCATTATGGTAAACAATTAAAGCTGAAATTGCATTGCCAGTATTACTGCTGTTGCAGTGATATTTCATAGATACTATTTTGCCATACACAGAGTGATAAAAGGAAGCAATACACATTTTATGCTTTTGTGTAATAAAGACTTTTCATGCTTCTCTTCAAACTTTGAGATTATTCTTACTAACGAAATTAAATAAAACGATGATTTGGGGAATTCTCTGTCACTGCCACTATACTTTTTCTGGCTTATACGTACTTTTGAAGGGTTTATGTAAGTACAACAATACATGACACAGCTTGGATTAACTTCCTTTTATCTCCAAATGCAAGAAAGTGCCATTTGTCATATTCTTGAATCATTTTCAGAGGAGTGTGATACTAACATCAAATTTGCCCATATTTCATAAGTGGCAGCATGCATTTATATCTTTAGGTGCCAGAAGTGAGGAAGAAATAGATGGGTAAACTGGAAGTGATGCCATGGTGGCTGGATGGGAGTCAGACAGGACTTGGTGATAAGATTATAATGTGAGTCCCGAGACATAAACCATAACCTCATACCCACATAAAGCCTGGAGCTGAAACTGAGCTGCCCAAATCTACCACACCACCCTCCCTAATGGATGTAAAGCAGTGGGGTAAATGTTTAAATACAACATATAGCTGTAAGCAACAATTAGGGTAGTAGTATGCTTTCTTTCTGCTTATACACTTGGTCAAAAACATGACCAAGATAAACAAGGCACATGTGTAGGTGGCTAATGGATTTGATCCAATTTGATCCTATCCCTTCCTCTACCCAAACAAAAAAGCGGCCTTGAGGTATTGGATTTTTATTGGTTGTGTTCATGGTGGTCACTTCAGTGACTTCCACAGAATAGATGTTAGTAAATATTTGCTGAATGATTAAGGTCATTTCTTTGCATTTTCTTTTTTATACAGGCAAGTTATCTAAAAAAAGAGTGATATCTAAACATATTTAAAAAAGACGTCCAGGAATGGCATCATGCCATGTAAACAAATTACAGATGCCACAAATTTCTTACTAGATTTGATTATATTTAAAATCTTTTTCAAAATGAGTTTGCAGTATATTTCATATATAAAAGTTACGTTACAGATAAACTTACTCTAAAAGATAAGACGTGAAAGCTTTCATTTCAAAATTACAGGTTTTATTGAAAGAGCTCCATGGATCCATTAATATTTTTAAGAAAAGTTATTTCATTCTTGAAAAAAATTTCTACTTATAATTCTTTCTAGCTATATTTTTCAGTATTTGTGATTTAAAATCATCATTTTAGCATTTTTTAAAAAAATTATCCTCTATATTTGCCAATTCATTCTTGACCCACATCTCTTTGTTAATAACAATAATACTAATAATAAGACACAGTGTGGTTAACATGCAATTCTGCTTTAAATATTAACTTTGAAAAGATGCTATTAGGTATTTTTCTCTCATTTGATTATCTCTCCCTTTTTAAAATGATTCATAAATATTTAATATATTTAAAATTCCAAGAAAAAACTACATAAAAAAAGAATTTTAACTATAGTATTATCTTCAAAAACTTAATTCAATTTAGAAATAATGCAGAGAGAAGACATAAACTTTGAGAAGAAAATTTGATTGTATTAAGTCACTTTATATTCAATATGCTCATTTAGGCATGTACACCTTTTAATTTGATGGTATTCCTATTACAAAAGTTAACAGACCTAGCGCATTTATCTGAATGTTATTTTTGTTCCTGCTAAAATTCCAGAAATAACATAGCTGGAAGAATTACTGTCTGATTGGAGCATAAATAGACACTGCTAATTCAAATGATAATTCTACGATTTAAATATACTTTAACACTTACCTAGGGGTAATTATTGTTAGGTCTGAGGTATGCTTCCCTACTCTCAGTAAATCACTTCAAAGATGTTAATTTTCCCTATTAAACAATCCTAATTATGTCTAAGAGAACAATATCCTTCATCTGTGCCTGAGATTCCTACAACCGTCAATTTTAGTATGAATTAGTTACTTGCACACCAGTTGTGTCCATGGTTTTTCATATTGATTTTCCGTGATTGCAACACCCTGGTTCCCAGCCATTAAAGTCAAAATTCCTTCTGTTATGATATAGAGTCACTGCCTTCTTATTTATTTGAATCTGATAACACTTTTCCCAATTAAAAATCAGAATTGAAAATGTTAAAAATAAAATCCACTTTAATTCAAAATTGTTTTCAAAAATGAAATGTTACATATTCTTCTCTCACTCTCTCCCTCATTCTCTCTCTACTCTCTCACTCTCTTTTTTCTCATTATTTTACTTTTGATAATAGTAGCATGTAGAACCTGCTACTATTTTGTTTATGTTATGAAATAAATTTCATGTCCTATGCAATGCATCTGATCATAAAGAGTAAATTAGAAATTTAAGAAGTAGGCATTGTTTGTTAATATGGTATTTCATCACGGGTTATAAAACTTACCATAATATATTATGACTGAAGTGTCAACCTTTCTAGTGGACTGTATTAGTCATACAGTAAATATTACTTTGGCAAATAAGCTAATATAAAATGGCTATTACTAAAAATTTTTCCTGAGAGGATGGAACTTTAATTCTCTTTGTTTCAATCTATTGTAATTATATGGTGAGGGTATATCTGGTTCTTAGCAACAGTTCATACTTCTCTGACAGTAATAGGACTTTGGGAATGTCATTTAATGTATCATAGTCTTTTCTTCCTATGTTTACATATGAAGGTGAATGCTATGGTTTATTTTATCATTAAATATTTGGTTAGAAGAACAATCAAGGGGTGCCTGGGTGGCACAGTTGGTTGAGCATCAGACTCTTGATTTTGGCTCAGGTAATGATCTCATGATTTGTGAATTTGAGACCTGGTGACTTCTTGGGATTCTCTCTCTCTCTCTCTCTCTCTCTCTCTCAATAAATAAATAGCCTTTTAAAAAAATCAAGCTAAGAGAAATGACACTACTTGCAGAAAATAGTTTCATAAAGGGATAACCAAATACAAAAAAAAATATTACTAAATAACAGAGAAAAGATAAGTGGATATAAGTAATATATTTTAGAAAAATGTGACCTACCACTCTTGGACTTCCTACGTCTATATTATTTTCCATTGTTTGAAGGATTTTCCTCTGTATCCTCTTCTGTTTTTCATTTATTATTATTTTAATTTCTCTAGGAAAATCTATTTTGTATATGTATTGCTGAAGTCTGTAAGTCTTAGAATTCAGTAGAAAAAATGAAAATGAAACCAGAAGTAAAAAAATTAATTTAAACATGCTAATTATACTTTCAAATATTATATGGCATGAGAATCACAAAATATACAAAAGATACTATAGAAGACTAAATACAGCAGACATGATTAAAAAAAAATCACATTAGAGTAAGAAAATAAAGTTTATTTCCTGGAGCAAAGTTCTGAAAATATACTCTTCATCTAGAACTTAAATGATATATAAGCTTCAAATTTGGTATTATTTCATATCTTCAAAATTTATATATTGATTTCCCCACTTATAATTATTCTAGAAAGAAGACAGATAAGATTGTTATACACTTATAAAGTATGCAGGTGACTCATTTTGAAGTCTCCTTTGGGACTGTCATTGAACATCATTACCAAAACCCTGTGATAATACTTTGTATTATTATATGTCATTTATCATACTGAGGAGTTTGGAGCAGATCGAAAGCTATGGAGAGGAAAAATTCATCTTTGTATTATTTCCTGAACCTCAAAAGTGGGTTTTCCTTGTTTCTTTGGCCTATTCTTTAAGTGCGTGATAATCTTCTGTTAGACTCTTTCTTTGATCTTCTATCTGGTCACTAGTTATTGACCAAAAGAAAAACCAGGTATTTTCTATGAAATTAAAGTTTCTTTTCTATTTTTATTTCATAAACATTTTGCATTTGAATCAATACATATCTTAGGAGATTGAAAAAGTTTAATAAACAATGTTATTTTTCCATCATTAGGTAGAATGTTTTTCTTAGGTTGTTTTTCTACCTTCATTAAAAGTTGTTTGGGGCGCCTGGGTGGCTCAGTCGGTTAAGCATCCGACTTCGGCTCAGGTCATGATTTCACGGTCTGTGAGTTCGAGCCCTGCGTCAGGCTCTGTGCTGACAGCTCAGAGTCTGGAGCCCATTTCAGATTCTGTGTCTCCCTCTCTCTCTCTGCCCCTCCCCTGTTCATGCTCTGTCTCTCTCTGTCTCAAAAATAAATAAACATTAAAAAAAATTTTTTTAAGTTGTTTTATTTTTTTAATTTTTTTTAAAGTTTATTTATTTCTGATACAGAGAGAGAGCATGAGTGAGGCAGGGGCAGAGAGAGAGGGAGACACAGAATCAGAACCAGGCTCCAGGCTCTGAGCTGTCAGCATAGAGCCCGACGTGGGGCTGAAATTCACAAACCATGAGATCATGACCTGAGCTGAGGTTGGTCTCTCAACCAACTGAGCCACCCAAGGGCCCCAAAAGTTGTTTTATATAGTCATGCCCTCACCAAAGGAACGTATCATGCCAGTTTCATATATTTTAGAGAAATATTTTTAGCTATAATATTTAGTAGTTGTTAATAGCCATAGTTTGCTAACATATTTTTCCTAAGACTTTCAGAATTGAATCCCCAATATATTTTATCAACATATTAATAATAATTCTAATAGAAATTATACTATAATATCACTGTATTTTATATTTCTACTAACATAGAGACAGCTAGTTTGCATTTTCAGTGAATTGTAAAATATGATCTTTCACATTTTGGAGAACAGAAAGTAAAAATTGTATGTATGGAGCTTTCATGTTGAAATAAACTATGCTATGAGTTCCTATGTAATGTAAATTCTTTTTTTACCACTTCTCTAATTAATTACTAATGTTCAGACTATAGTTTTATCAAGAACCCATTCTTTTTAAAGCCAATTTAAATATTCTTATTTTAATGTTTATTCATTTTTGAGAGTGAGAGAGAGAAAATGGGGAGGGGCAGAGAGAAAGGAAGAGAGAAAGAATCCTGAGCAGGCTGCACAGTTACAGCATGGAGCCTGACTTAGGGCTTGAACCCAAAAACTGTGAGATCATGACCTCAGTTGAAATCAAGAGTCGGATTCTTAACCTACTGAGCCACCCAGGCACTCCTAAATATTCTTTCTTACCATGATGATGTCTAAATATATTATTTGGTAAATTACTTTGTATTTAGCAAATACTACTTATCTCTAAAACTAGACTTTATCAAAGGGCCTAAGTTTAAATTTTACAACACTTGTAATTTTGTATTTGAGTTGAACTTTTTAAAATTGAACACACTTTTAAAAATAATTATAGGGGCGCCTGGGTGGCGCAGTCGGTTAAGCGTCCGACTTCAGCCAGGTCACGATCTCGCGGTCCTTGAGTTCGAGCCCCGCATCGGGCTCTGGGCTGATGGCTCGGAGCCTGGAGCCTGTTTCCGATTCTGTGTCTCCCTCTCTCTCTGCCCCTCCCCCGTTCATGCTCTGTCTCTCTCTGTCCCAAAAATAAATAAACGTTGAAAAAAAAATGTTTTAATAATTATATTTCTTTTTTTTAATGTTTATTTATTTTTGACAGAAAGAGAGAGCATGAGCGTAGGAGGAACAGAGAGAGAGGGAGACAAAGAATCCGAAGCAGGCTCCAGGCTCTGAGCTGTCAGCACAGAGCCTGATGTGGGGCTCGAACTCACAGACCGTGAGATCATGACCTGAGCCTAAGTTGGACGCACAACCAACCGAGCCACCCAGGTACCACATAAAATAATTATATTTCTAATCACTAGATAACAAAGCACTATAGCTCTTTAAATTTGTTTATACCAGAAAAGACATAACTTCTCTAGACAGAAAATAATACAGCTGCATATGATATAGCAGAGTTAAAAGTATATGGTTTCTTCACAGAAAATGAGATACTAAAGCTTTTGGTTATTACCAAGCAGGTGGAATAATTTTAATTTTGGTAAAATATAAATGAAATATATGACAAGTTAAATAGTCTGATTAATGCACTGAAATCACATTAGATTCCAAACTATTTTTATACTTCAAAATATAGAAATTGAAAAAAACTATATGTCATGCATTAAACCAAGAAGTCAAATTTTAATTTTTAAAATAGTAAATTATTTTAAATAAAATTTTTAAATATTTTTAAATAATTGAGGCTTTCTTTTTCCTTTTCTTTTTTTAAAATAGTTCAATATATAATACTTTTTTTTAATATGACATTTATTGTCAAATTGGTTTCCATACAACACCCAGTGCTCATCCCAACAGGTGCCCTCCTCAATACCCATCACCCACCCTCCCCACCCTCGCATCCCCCATCCACCCCCAGTTCTCAGTTTTTAAGAGTCTCTTATGTTTTGGCTCCCTCCCCCTCTAACATTTTTTTTTCTTCCCGTCCCCATGGGCTTCTGTTAAGTTTCTCAGGATCCACATAAGAGTGAAAACATATGGTATCTGTCTTTCTCTGTATGACTTATTTCACTTAGCATAACACTCCAGTTCCATCCACGTTGCTACAAAAGGCCATATTTCATTCTTTCTCATTGCCTTGTAGTATTCCATTGTGTATATAAACCACAATTTCTTTATCCATTCATCAGTTGATGAACATTTAGGCTTTTTCCATAATTTGGCTATTGTTGAGAGTGCTGCTATAAACATTAGGGTACAAGTTCCCCTATGCATCAGTACTCCTGTATCCCTTGGGTAAATTCCTAGCAGTGCTATTGCTGGGTCATATGGTAGGTCTATTTTTAATTTTTTGAGGAAACTCCACACTGTTTTCCAGAGCAGCTGCACCAGTTTGCATTCCCACCAACAGTGCAAGAATTGTCATTTCTCCACATCCTCCCCAGCATCTGTAGTCTCCTGATTTATTCATTTTAGCCACTCTGACTGGCATGAGGTGGTACCTGAGTGTGGTTTTGATTTGTATTTCCCTGATGAGGAGCGACGTTGAGCATCTTTTCAGGTGCCTGTTGGCCATCTGGATGTCTTCTTTAGAGAAGTGTCTATTCATGTCTTCTGCCAATTTCTTCATTGGATTATTTGTTTTTTGGGTGTGGAATTTGGTGAGGTCTTTATACATTTTGGATACTAGCGCTTTGTCTGATATGTCATTTGTAAATATCTTTTCCCATTCCGTTGTTTGCCTTTTTGTTGATTGTTTCCTTTGCAGTGCAGAAACTTTTTATCGTCACGAGATCCCAATAGTTCATTTTTGCTTTTAATTCCCCTCCCTAAGGGGATGTGTCAAGTAAGAAATTTCTGAGGCTGAGGTCAGAGAGGTTTTTTCCTGATTTCTCCTCTAGGGATTTAATGCTTTCCTGTCTCACATTCAGGTCCTTCATCCATTTTGAGTTTGTTTTTGTGAATGGGGTAAGAAAGTGGTCTAGTTTCATTCTTCTGCATGTTGCTGTCCAGTTCTCCCAACACCCTTTGTTAAAGAGACTGTCTTTTTTCTATTGGATATTCTTTCCTGCTTTGTCAAAGATTGGTTGACCATACTTTTGTGGGTCTAAGTATAGAGTCTCTATTCTATTCCATTGGTCTATGTGTCTGTTTTTGTGCCAGTACCATGCTGTCTTGATAATTACAGCATTATACTAGAGGCTAAAGTCTGGGATTGTGATGCCTCCTGCTTTGGTTCTCTTCTTCAAAATTACTTTGGCTATCTGGGGTCTTTTGTGGTCCCATACAAATTTTAGGATTGCTTGTTCTATCTTTAAGAAGAATGCTGGTGCAATTTTCATGGGGTTGCATTGAATATGTAGATAGCTTTAGGTAGTATTGACATTTTAACAATATTTATTCTTCTAATCCATGAGCTTGAACATTTTTCCATTTCTTTATGTCTTCTAAATTTCCTTCATAAGATTTCTATAGTTTTCAGCATTCAGATCTTTCATATCTTTGGTTAGGTTTATTCCTAGGTATTTTATGATTCTCAGTGCAATTGTGAATGGGATCAGTCTTTATTTGTCATTCTGTTGCTTCATTATTAGTGTATAAGAATGCAAGTCATTTCTGTACATTAATTTTGTATCCTGCGACTTTGCTGAATTCATGTATCAGTTCTAGCAGACTTTAGTGGAGTCTATTGGGTTTTCCATGTCTAATATCATGTCTTCTGCAAAAAGCGAAAGCTTGCCTTCACCTTTGCCAATTTTGATGCCTTTGATTTCCTTTTGTTGTCTGATTGCTGATGCTAGAACGTCCAACACTATGTTAAACAACAACGGTGAGAGTGGACATCCCTGTCGTGTTCCTGATCTCAGGGGGAAAGCTCTCAGTTTTTCCCCATTGAGGATGATATTAGCTGTGGGCTTTTCCTAAATGTCTTTTATGATGTTTAGGTACGTTCGTTCCATCCTGCCTTTCTCGGGGGTTTTTATTAAGAAGGAATGCTGAATTTTGTCAAATGCTTTTTTCTGCATCAATTGACAGCACCATATGGTTCTTTTCTTTTATTAATGTGATGTATTCCATTGATTGATTTGTGAATGTTGAACCAGCCCTGAAGCCCAGGAACAAATACCAATTGATCATGGTGAATAATTCTTTTTATATGCTGTTGAATTCGATTTGCTAGTATCTTACTGAGAATTTTTGCATCCACATTCATCAGGGATATGGGCCTGTAGTTCTCTTTTCTTGCTGGGTCTCGGGTTTAGGAATCAAAGTAATGCTGGCTTCGTAGAATGAGTCTGGAAGTTTTCCTTCCCTTTCTATTTTTTGGAAGAGCTTGAGAAGGATAGGTGTTATCTCTGCTTTAAATGTCTGGTAGAATTCCCCAGGGAAGCCGTCTGGTCCTGGACTCTTATTTGTTTGGAGATTTTTGATAACTGATGGAATTTCTCTGCTGATTACGGGTCTGTTCAAGTGTTCTATTTCTTCCTGTTTGAGTTTTGGAAGTGTGTGTGTGCTTAGGAATTCGTTTCTTTCAGGTTGTCCAGTTTGTTGGCATATAACTTTTCATAGTATTCCCTGATAATTGCTTGTATTTCTGAGGGATTGGTTGTAATAATTCCATTTTCATTCATGATTTTATCGATTTGGGTCATCTCCCTTTTCTTTTTGAGAAGCCTGGCTATAGGTTTATCAATTTTGTTTATTTTTTCAAAAAAACAACTCTTGGTTTCATTGATCTGCTCTAAAGTTTTTTTTTAGATGCTATATTGTTTAATTCTGCTCTGATCTTTATCATTTCTCTTCTTTTGCTGGTTTTGGGGTGTCTTTGATGTTCTGCTTCTATTTCCTTTACGTGTGCTGTTAGATTTTGTATTTAGGATTTTTCTTGTTTCTTGAGATAGGCCTGGATTGCAATGTATTTTCCTCTCAGGACTGCCTTTGCTGCATCCCAAAGCCTTTAGGTTGTTGTATGTTCATTTTCATTTGTTTCCATATATTGTTTAATTTCTTCTCTAAATGTCTTGTTGACCCATTCATTCTTTAGCAGGGTGTTCTTTAACCTCCATGCTTTTAGAGCTTTTCCAGACTTTTTCCTGTGGTTGATTTCAAGTTTCATAGCATTGTGGTCTGAAAGTGTGCATGGTATGATCTCAATTCTTGTACACTTACGAAGGGCTGTTTTGTGACCCAGTATGTGATCTATCTTGGAGAATGTTCCATGTGCACTCGAGAAGAAAGTATACTCTGTTGCTTTGGGATGCAGAGATCTTAATATATCTGTCAAGTCCATCTGATCCAATGTATCATTCAGGGCCCTTGTTTCTTTACTGATCCTGTGTCTAGATGATCCATCCATTGTTGTAAGTGGAGTATTAAAGTGCCCTGCACTTACCACAGTCTTACCAATAAGGTTGCTTATCTTTGTGATTGTTTCATATATTTGGGGGCTCCCGTATTCGGCGCATAGATATTTATAATTGTTAGTGCTTCCTGATGGATAGACCCTGTCATTATTATAGAATGCCCTTCTTCCTCCTTGTTACAAGCTTTAAGTTGAAGTCTAGTTTGTCTGCTTTAAGTATGGCTACTCAGCTTTCTTTTGGCTTCCAGTAGCATGATAGATAGTTCTCCATCCCCTCACTTTCAATCTAAAGGTGTCCTCAGGTCTAAAAGGAGTCTCTTGTAGATAGCAAATAGATGGTCTTCGTTTTTAATCCATTCTGATACCCTATGTCTTTTATTTAGAGCATTTAGTCCATTTCATTCAGTGTTATTATGGAAAGATATGGGTTTAGTGTCATTGTGATATCTGTAGCTTTCATGCTTGTTGTTTGGTCTCTGGTACTTTGTGGGCCTTGCAACATTTCACTCACAGAATACCCTTAGGATCTCTTGTAGGGCTGGTTTAGTGATGATGAATTCCCTCAGTTTTTGCTTGTTTGGGGAGACCTTTATCTCTCCTTCTATTCTGAATGACAGATTTGCTGGATAAAGGATTCTCAGCTGCAAATTTTTTCTGTTCATCACATTGAAGATTTCCTGCCATTCTTTTCTGGCCTACCAAGTTTCAGTATATAGGTCTGCTACCACCTTTATGTGTTTACCTTAGTATGTTAGGGCCTGTTTAACCCTGGCTGCTTTCAGAATTTTCTCTGTATTCTTGTATTTTGCCAGTTTTACTATGATATGTCATGCAGAAGATCAATCCAATTCAGTCTGGGGAGAGTTCTCTGTGCCTCTTGGATTTCAATGCCTTTTTTCTTCCCCAGATCAGGGATGTTCTCAGCTATGATTTGTTCAAGTATACCTTCATCCCCTTTCTCTCTCTGGAATTCCTATGATACGGATATTGTTCCATTTGATTGCATCACTTAGTTCTTTCATTCTCCCCTCATACTCCTGGATTTTTTTATCTCTCTTTTTCTCAGCCTCCTCTTTTTCCATAATCTTATCTTTCCATAATCTTATCTTTCCATAATCTTATCTTCTAATTCACCTATTCCCTCCTCTGCCTCTTCAATCCATGCTATGGCCACCTCCATTTTATGTTGTACCTTACTTATAGCATTTTTTTAGCTCCTCATGACTATTTTTTAGTCCCTTGATCTCTGCAGCAAGTCTCTTCTATCTTCTATGCTTTTTTCAAGCCCAGCGATTAATTTTATGACTATTAATCTAAATTCTTGTTCTGTTATATTGCTTAAATTGTTTTCTATCAGTTCGTTAGCTGTCGCTACTTCCTGGAGTTTCCTTTGAGGAGAATTCTTCTGTTTTGGCATTTTTTGTAATCCCTGGAAGGCTCCAAACTGCAAGGCATTTCCCCTGTGCTGTCAGGAGAAACTTGTGTTGGTGGGCGGGGACACAGTCAGACAGATGTCCGACCTAGCCCACTGCTGGGGCCACAATCAGACTGGTGTGTACCTTATCTTCCCCTCTCTCAGGGGCAGGACTCACTGTGGAGTGATGTGGCCCCTCTCTGGGCTCCTTGCACACTGCCAGGCTTGTGGTGCTGTTTTGATGGGATCTGGTGTATTAGCCGGGGTGGATCTCAAAGTGCACAGGGTCAGGATGGGCAGGCTTAGCTCCCTTTGCCCTCAGTGGTCCCTGCAGCAGGGGCCCTGCAGCACCAGGAGGGAGGCAGACCCGTTGGAGGGATGGATCCACAGAAGCGCAGTGTTGGGTGTTTGTGCCGTGCAAGCAAGTTCGGTGACGGGAACTGGTTCCCTTTGAGATTTTGGCTGGGGGATGGGAGGGGGAGATGGTGATTGCCATCACCTTTGTTCCCTGCTGAGCTGAGCTCTGTCTTCCAGGGCTCAACACCTTTCCCTCCTGGTGTCCTCTCGCCCTCCTGCTCTCTGAGCAGTTCTGTTGACTTACAACATTCCAGATGTTAAGTCCCGCTTCCTGTCAGAACTCACAGAGTCCGGCCCCTCCACTTTTGCAAGCCAGACTTCAGGGGCTCTGCCTTGCCAGGTCGGCTGGCTGCCCCTCCACTGCCTTGGCTCCCTCCCACCAGTCTGTGTAGTGCGCACGGCCTCTCTGCTCTTCCTACCCTCTTCCATGGGTCTCTTGTCTATGCTTGGATCCAGAGAGTCCGTTCTGCTAGTTTTCTAGCAGTTTTCTAGGCATGTGTGGGTGGAATCTAAGTGATCACCAGGACGAGGTGAGCCCAACATCCTCCTACACTGCCATCTTCCCTAAAAGTCTATATATACATTACATTTTTGAGTCATGACCCTGTTTGCATAGTATGACCAGTGATTAGAAAATCCCTGAGAAATATACTGAAAACAATCTAATGTTAGTTTAATATATATTAGAATGTATGTACTCAGAAGTAATAAGAGTCTTAAATATCTCCCCACAAATTACTTATTAACTTTAAACTATGAAGTAATGAAACCAGACAATACTTCATACAAATGTTCCAAATTAACATGGCTAATATTGACAAACAGGTATATGTTAATGAAAATGTGATATTCTGAAAAAGAATAATTAATTGTATATTATTATAGCCAAAAATACATAATCTGAACCACCTAATGAGAAAGAAAGTCAAAAAACAACCAATCTCAAATTGAAATAACTGGTAGAGCAAATGCCAAGAAAGACACTGAAAAATTGAGGAAAGCTTCCAGATTAAACAAAACTAACGGAAGATGGTAGAGATCTAGGGGAACCAGGATTTCCCTCATCCCTGGAACACACCTGTATTGAGGTCAGAACACTTGGATCACCCATGAAATCAGTCTGCAGAGTTATAGAAAAAATCTCCACAGGTGGATGGAGACAGCTTGACTGAACAGAGGTGTGTGTATGCAAATTGGGAGAGATGATGGTGGCGTAGGTATGGAGGGGAGGGAACACCTTCAGGGTAGAGACAAAGGGAAAGAGGGGCTGAAGAAGTACTGTATTGTGTTAGGAAAAGAGAAAAACCTTTCTGGACCATGGACTGGGAAATGATAAATATGGAGAGTGCCAGTTTCTACTTTGCAAACAGCCTTAGGAGCTGAATATCAGAGTTTTCATACATGTGCAACTTTGTCCTGACCAAAGCCTCTGCCATATGCATGTGCCTGGGAGTTGGATGTTCATGTGCCTGGGGGAAACAGCCCCAGGATCAGTAGCAATCTTGGGGGCACAGTAAGAACAGTCCCCTGCCTTGAGTACTATGAGAAGAGGGCTTATTGCCCTCCAACCAAGGACAAAAGACTCTGCAGGTGCCAGCCAGAATCAGTCCCTTTGTACGCTGGGCAGAGTGGTGCTACCCCAGAACCAGGGCTGCCTCGTGAGAGATCCTTTAAGTTCCTTTATGAATCCCAACTGAGCGCCTAGGAGGTGTGGAAGACTGTGGTGCAGGAAAAGCCAGCTGCCTGCACTACTCTGTGAGGGCTGTCTGAACAGTGTGGTTTGAGACACCTGGTCTGGGAAGGACCCAGGTATCACCATTTTTCTGCCCAACACCAACATGGTGGGGCTTCAGGGAATAGCACACTGGCCCCAAGTGGAGGCAGGACCCGCTTACACAAAACCCACCTACCTGTCCCTGGTAACTGCTTATATACCAGAACAGGACTAAAACTGACTGAACCAGATGGCCTCTCCTCTAGACCAGCACAGCCACTGGTCCCAGGCATCAACAGACAACTGTCCTGTGGTTTTGTATGTTAGTCTGTTTTTTTGTTTCCCACTTTCTATCCTCTTCTCTCTCTCTCTCTCTCTCTCTCTCTCTCTCTCTCTCTCTCTCTTCTTTCTTTTTTTTCCCTTTGGAATCAGACTAATCGTTTCTGATTTGATTTTTGGTCAATTCTTTGTTTTCTATATTTTGCTGTTTTGTTTGTTTAATCAGGCATTTTTACTCTATTCTTTTTACACCTTTTCTGTATCTCCTTCTTTATTTTCCTTTCTCTCTCTCTGAATTAAGCCTTATAGTTTATTTGATTCCCTGCTCAGTCTTTTTTTTTTTTCTTTTTTCTGACCCTTTCATTTTTCTTTTTGTATAAGATCATACAAAGAGAGTTACTTTTCTTTTTTCAAGAGTTACTTCAATGAGCAGATCAAAGCACACCTGGGTTGAAGGTCCAACAATCTACCACTACAAGCAAGGAGGAGCTTTGTAAAGGACTGACCAGTGGAATAGAACAGCCAAATATGCAAAAACAGAGTGCACGCAACACACTCCAAAAAAACTTCCTGAAGTGCCAGGCCCTGGACAGTGTATGAACACTTTTTAATATAGTAGTATTCGCAGATGCAGGACATATAATAAGCTATTAAAACATGCAAAAGGGGCGCCTGGGTGGCCTAGTCGGTTGAGCGTCCGACTTCGGCTCAGGTCACGATTTCACGGTCTGTGAGTTCGAGCCCCGCGTCAGGCTCTGGGCTGATGGCTCGGAGCCTGGAGCCTGTTTCCGATTCTGTGTCTCCCTCTCTCTTTGCCCCTCCCCCGTTCATGCTGTGTCTCTCTCTGACGCAAAAATAAATAAACGTTGAAAAAAAAATTAAAAAAAAAAAAACATGCAAAAGACAGAAACTTAGCCAAAATGATGAAAAAGAAGATTCTTCTCAAAAGAAATTCCAGGAAGAAATAACAGCCAGATAATTACACAAAAGATATATGAACAATATATCTGATCAAGAATTTAGAATAACAATAATAAGACTAATAACTGGGCTTGAACAAAATATGGAAGACAACAGAAAATCTATTGCTGCTGAGATCAAAGACCTAAGAAATAGTCATGATGAATTAAGAAATGCTATAAATGAGATGCAAATAAACCAGATGTAGTGACAGCAAGGATGGAAGAAGCTTAGGAGAGAATAGGTGAAATAGAAGATAAAATTATGGAAAATGATGAAGCTGAAAAAAGAGGGAAAGGAAATTACTAGACCAACAAGGGATAATTAGAGACCTAAATGATTCAGTAAAACAAAACAATATCTGTATCATAGGAATTCCAGAAGAAGAAAAAGAGAGAAAGGGGCAGAAAGTTTATTTGAACTAATTATAGCTGAGAACTTTCCTATCTGGGGAGGGAATCAGGCATCCAGCTGTCTTTTGACATCCAAGTCCAAGAGGCACAGAGAACTTGTTTCAAAATAAATAAAAACAAGACAACACCATGACACGTCATAGTGAAACTGGCAAAATACAAAAATAGAGAATTCTGTAAGCAGCTAGGGACAAATTGGACTTAACCTATAATGATAGACACATAAGTGTGGTAGCAGACTTGTCCACTGAAACTTGGCAGTCCAGAAGGAAGTGGTAGGAAATATTCAATGAATAGGAAAAAATATGCAGCCAAGAATCATTCATGAAGCAAGGCTGTCATTCAGTATAGAAGGAGAGAAAAGGCTTTCCCAGACCAACAAAAACTGAAGGCGTTCATGACCACTAAACCAGCTCTGCAGGATACCCTAAGGAGGACACTGTGAGTGGAAAGCAGCAAAGACTACAAAAGACCAGAGACATCAACACAAGCACAAAACCTACAGAAAACACAATAATAACTAAATCCATATCTTCCAATGATCATTCTGAATGTAAATGGACTAAACACCCCAAGCAAAAGACATAGGGTTCAGAATGGATTAAAAAATAAGATCCATCTATAAAGAATCTACAAGAGACTCATTTTAGACCTAAAGACACCTACAGATTGAAAGTGAGGGGATGGAGAACCATCTATCATGCTACTGGATATCAAAAGACAGCTGGAGTAACCACACTTATATCAGACAAGCTAGATATTAAAACAAAGTCTGTAACAAGAGATGAACATTATAATTAAGAAATCTATCCATCAAGAAGGGCTATTGATTGTAAATGTTTACACCCACAGTGCGGAAGCACCCAAATACACAAATATAATCACAAACATATGCAGATAATAATATTGTGATGTAGGGGACTTTAATACTCCACTTAGAGTAATGGACAGATCATGTAGGCAGAAAATAAGTAAGGAAGCAACAGCTCTGGTTGACACATTGGATCAGATGGACATAACAGATATTTTCAGAACTTTTCACCCTAAATCAGCAGAATACACATTCCTCTCGAGTGCACATGGAACATTCTCCAAAATAGATCACATACTGGGTCACAAAAAAAGCCCTCAAAAAATATAAAAGGGTTGACATCATAGCATGCATATTTTTAGATCACAACATTATGAAACTTGAAATCAACCACAAGAAAAAATTTGGAAAGCCCCCAAATACATAGAGGTTAAAGAATATTCTACTAAAGGATGAATGGGTCAACCAGGAAATTAAAGAAGAAATTTAAAATATATAGGAACAAATGAAAATCACAACAGTCCAAACCCCTTGGGATGCAGCAAAGGAAGTTCTAAGAGGAAAATGCATTGCAATTCAGGCCTATCTAAAGAAGTAAGAAAGTTCCAAATATAAAACCTACCTCACACCTAAAGGAACTAGAAAGGCAGCAGGAAAGAAAGCCCAAACCCAGAAGAAGAGAAGTAATAAAGATTAGAGCATAAATAAAGAGTATAGAATCCAGAAAACAGTAGAACAGATGAATGTAAGAGCTGATTTTTTTAAAGAATAAATAAAATTGATAAGCCCCTAGTAAGACTTCTGAAAAAGAAAAGATGATCCAAATAAGTAAAATCATGAATGAAGGAGGAGAGATCACAACCAACATCACAGAAATACAAACAATTATTAGAGACTACTATGAAAAATTATTTGCCAAACCTGGACAATCTGGAAGAAATGGACAAATTCCTAAATTCTCACACACTACCAAAACTCAAATGGGAAGAAATAAATAATTTGAACAGACCCATAACCAGCAAAGAAAATGAATTCGTTATCAAAAATCTCCCAACAAAAAGGAATCCTGGACGAGAGGGCTTCTCAAGGAAATTCTGCCAGACATTTAAAACAGAATTAATTCCTACTCTTCTCAAGCTTTTTCAAAAAATAGAAACAGAAGGAAAGTTTCCAGACACATCCAATGAAGCTAGCATTACATTGATTCCCAAACACAAAGGCCCCAATAAAAGGAGAATTACAGGCCATTATCCCTGATGAACATGATGCAAAAATTCTCAACCAGATACTAACAAATTGAATTCAACAGTATACTAAAAGAATTATTCACCATGATCAAGTGGGATTCATTCATGGGCTGCAGGGCCGGTTCAATATTGACAAATCAATCAACAGAATCATCATATTAATAGAAGAAAGATAAAAACCATAAGGTTCTGTTAATAGATACAGAAAAAGCATTTGACAAAATACAGCATCCTTTCTTCATAAAAACCCTCAAGAAGGTCAGGATAGAAGGAGCCTACCTTAACATCATAAAAGCCATTATGAAAAACCCACAGATTGTATCATCCTCAATGAGGAAAAACTGAGAGCTTTCCCACTGAGATGAGGAACACGGCAGGGATGTCCACTCTCACCACTGTAGTTGAACATAGTATTGGATGTCTTACCTCAGCAATCAGACAAGAAAACGAAATAAAAGTCATTCATCCAAATTGGCAAACAAGAAGTCAAACTTACACTTTTCACAGGTACAGGATACTCTACATGAAAAACCTGAAAGACTCCACCAAAAAACTGGTAAAGCTGATACATGAATTCAGCCAAGTGGAAGGATATAAAATCAATGTACGAAATCACTTGCATTTCTATACACCTATAATGAGGCAACAGAGATATCAAAGAATTGATCCCGTTTACAATTGCACCAAGAACCATAAAATACCTAGCAATAAACCTAACCAAAGATATCAAAGATCTGTAGGCTGAAAGCTATAGAAAACTCATGAAAGAAATTGAAAAAAGACACAAATAAATAGAAAAAACATTCCATGCTCATGGATTAGAAGAGCAAATATTGTTAAAATGTCAATACTTCCCAAAGCAATCTACACACCCATGCATTTCCAATCAAAATAGCACCAGCATTCTTTACAGAGCCAAAATAAAAAATCCTAAAATTTGTATGGAACCACAAAAGACCCTGAATAGCCATAGTAAGGTTGAAACAGAACCAAAGCTGGAGGCATCACAATCCTGGACTTTAGTCTGTACTACAAAGCTGTGATCATCAAGACAGTAAGGTATTGGCACAAAAACAGACACAGAGACCAATGGAATTGAATAGAGAACCCATAAATAGACCATAAATATATGGCCAACTAATCTTTGAAAACGCAGGAAAGAGTATCTAATGGAAAAAAAGACAGTCTCTTTAGGAAATGGTGCTGGGATAACTAGACAGCAACATGCAGAAGAATGAATTCGGACCACTTTCTTACATTATACACAAAAATAGATTCAAAATGGATTGAAAGAATAAATGTGAGATAGGAAACCATCAACCCCTAGAGGAGAAAACAGGCAAAAACCTCTTTGACCTCGGCCACAGCAACTTCTTACCTGACATGTCTCCAAAGGCAAGGGAAATAAAAGCAAAAATGAACAATTGGGACCCCATCAAGATAAAACCTTCTGCAGAGCAAAGGAAACAGCAAAATTAAAGTGGAACCAATGCAATGGGAGAAGATACTTGCAAATGACATATCAGATAAAGGGTTAGTATCAAAAATCTATAAAAAAAAAACTCCACACCCAAAAAACAAATAATACAGTGATGAAATGGACAGAAGACATGAATAGACACTTTTCCAGAGAAGACATCTAGATGGCCAACAAACACATGAAAACATGCTCCACATTGCACGTCATCAGGGAAATAGAAATCAAGACCACATTGAGATATAACCTCAGACCTGTCAGAATGGCTAAAACTAACAACTCAGGAAATAACAAATGTTGAGGATGTGGAGAAAGGGGAACCCTCTTGCACTGTTGGTAGGAATGCATACTGGTATAGCCAATCTGGAAAACAGTATAGAAGTTCCTCAAAAAATTAAAAATAGAACTACCCTGTGACCCAGCAATTGCACAACTGGGTATTTATCCAAAGTATACAGGTGTGCTGATGCATAGGGACACATGTACCCCAATGTTTGTAGCAGTGCTGTCTACAATAGCCAAAGTATGGAAAGAGCCCAAATGCCCATCAATGGATGGGCATGGATGAATGGCTGGATAAAGAAGATGTGGTATATAAATACACAATGAAATGCTCTCCAGCAATGAAAAAGAATGAAATCTTGCCTTTTGAGACAATGTGGATGGAATTGGAGGGTATTATGCTAAGTGAAATAAGTCAGTCACAGAAAGATATTATATGATTTCACTCATGTGGAATTTAAAAAAGTTAAGAGATGAACATAAGAGAAAGGAGAAGAAAATAAGAGACAAACAGAGATGGAGGCAAACTATAAAAGACTCTTAAATACAGAGAACAAACTGAGGGTTGATGGGGGTGAGGAAATTACCTATTGGCATTGAGGAGGACACTTGTTGAGATGAGCACTGGGTGTTGTATGCAAGTGGTGAATCACAGGAATCTATTCCTGAAGGAAAGACTATACTGTATGTTAGCTAACTTGACAATAAAAAAATTTTTTTGTCAAAAAAAATAAGGGAAACTGAGAATGAAAAACAGTGAAATATTTTCCCCTGAATAAATCCTTTATAGGAAAAGCAAGCAAACAAAATCCTTTGTAGGAGATTATTGTGAAATACAATGAATTTAAATATATAATTCAAGTTAAAGTGTATGTAAATGTTAAATTTTCTAAACATGATAACTATAACATTGCTGTTTAAATATGTTCTTTAAACATGATATTTATAGCACTGAAATACTCGTTTCTTAAGAAATACACTGAATAGGGGTGGCTGGGTGGCTCAGTGGGTTAAGTGTCTGACTTCACCTCAAGTCATGATCTCACAGTTCATGGGTTCAAGCCCCGTGTCAGGCTCTGTGCTGAGGGTTCAGGGCCTGGAGCCTGCTTCAGATTCTACATCTTCATCATTCTCTGCCCCTCCCTGCTCTCACTCTCTTTCCCCCTCAAAAATAAATAAACATCAAAAGGTTTTTTTTAAATTTTAAACGAAAGAAATACACTAAATTAAGTAGTAAGGGGTGAAGTGTTATGTCATAACTTGTTGAACCTGGACAAAGAGTACATGGAATTATTTTGTATATTTTTCCAAATTCTCTCAAAGTTCAAAACTTTTAATTCAAGTGTAATTAACATACAATGTTATATTTGTTTCAGGAGCACAACATATTGATTTTACTATTCTATACATTACTCATTGCTCACCATGATGTGTAGGTACCATCTGTCACCATTTATTATTATAGTATTATCAGCTATATCACCTTTGCTGTGCCTTTTATTCTCATGACTTATTTATTTTATAATTTGAAGGTTAGACTTCGCCATTCTCTTTCTGACTCATTTTGCTTAATACCACCTGGGTCCATTCATATTGTTGCAATGGCAAGATCTCATTCGTTTTTATGGTTCCATTGTGTGCCTGTGTGTGTGTGTGTGTATGTGTGTACATATATTCTTTATTCCACCAATTATTCTTTATTCTATGTATAAATGGATGCTGGGTTGCTTCTATATTTTGGTTACTGTAAATAATGCTGTAATAAACAGGGATGCATATGTCTTGTTGAATTAGTGTTTTTGTTTTCTTTGAGTTTTCCTTGTAGTGGAATTACTGGATCACATGGTATTTCTATTTTTTTTCTTTTTGAGGAAAATCCATTTATTTTCACAGTGGTTGTGCCATGTTAAATTCCCATTAACAGTGCTTGAAGGTTACTTTTTTTCCCCTATCCTCAACAACACTTGTTATTTCTTGTCTTCTTGATTGTAACCATTCTGACAGATGTAAAATCTCATTTTGGTTTTGACTGCATTTTCCTGATGATTAGTACTATTCAGCATATTTTCATGTATCTGTTGACCATCTGCATGTCTTTGGGAAATTGTCTATTCAGGTTCTCTGCCCATTTTTAATTGGATTATTTAATTTTAATTACTGAGCTGCAGAAATTCTTTGTATATTTTCAATATTAACCTCTTATCCAATATATCATTGCAAATATCTTCTCCCATCAGTGGGTTGTCTTTTCATTTTGTTGATGGTTTCTTTTTCTGTGCTAAAGCTTTTATGTGTAGTCTCAATAGTTTATTTTTGCTTTTGTCTCCCTTGCCTGAGGAGACCTATCTAGAAAAATGTTGGTAAGGTCGATGTCAATGAGATTACTATGTTTTCTTCTATGAGTTTTATGGTGTTAGGTCTCACATTTAAGTCTTGAATCCATTTTCAGTTTATTTTTGTGTATGCTATGAGAAACTGGCCCAGTTTCAGTCTTTTACCTGTCCAGTTTTCTCAGCATCATTTATTGAAGAGACTTAATCTCCTTTGTATATTCTTACCTCCTTTGTTGAGGATTAATTGACCATATATGTGTGGGTTTATTTGGGAGCACACTATTCTTTCCATTATTCTGGGTCTATTCCTATGCCAGTACTATGCTGTTTTGATTGTTACAGTTTTGTGGTATATCATGAAATCTAGGATTGTGATATTTATAGGTTTGTTCTTTCTCAAAATTGCTTTGGCTATTTGTGGTCTTTTGTGGTTCCAAGAAATGTTAGTATTTGTTCCAGTTCTGTGAAAAATGTTGGTATTTTGATAATAATTGTGTTAAATTTATAGATTTTTTTTGAGCAGTGTGGACATTCTAATAATATTCTTCCAATCCTGAATGTGGAATATCTTTGCATTCATTTATGTCATCCTCAATTTCTCTTGTCAGTGTCTTACAGTTTTCAGGGTACACATCTTTCACCTCTTGGTTAGGTTTATTCCTAGGTATTTTTTTCTTTGGTGCAAATGTAAATGGGATTGTTTTATTGATATCTCCTCCTGCTACTTTGTTATTAGATATAAATGCCACATATTTCTGTATTTGAATTTTGTATCCTACAACTTTACTGAATTTATTCATTGGTTCTAATATTTTTTTGGTGAGGGTTTTCTATATTTAGTATGTCATCTGCAAATAGTGACAGTTTTACTCCTTCCTTACCAGTTTGGATGAATTTATTTATTTTTCTTTTCCAAATACAATGGTTAGGACTTCCAGTACTAAGTTGAATGAAAGTTTTAAAAGTAGATATCCTTGAAATTAGAAGAAAATCTTTTTTATTTTCATCATTGAGTATGATATTAGCTGGGGGTTTTAATATATGACCTTTATTATGTTGAGGTATGTTCCCTCTAAATCCACTTTGTTGAGTCTTTGTTATCATGAGTGGATGTTGTATTTTGTCAAATGCTTTTTCTGCATCTAACATAATGACTGTATGATTTTTATCCTTTTTCCTTTGTTAATGTGATATATCATATTGATTGATTTTCAGATATTGAACGACCCTTGCATTCCTGTAATGAATGTTCCTTGATCATGGTGAGTAGTTTTTTTTTTAATGTGTTCTTGAATTCACTTTTCTAATACTTTGTTGAAGTTTTTTTTGCATCTCTTTTCACCAGAAACATTGGCCTGTAGTTCTCTTCTGTAGTGTCTCTGTCTTGTTTGGGTATCAAGGTAAAGCTGGACTTGCAACATAAATTTTTAAGTTTTCCTTACTCTTCTATACTTTGGGATAGTTGGAGAAAAATGGGTATTAACTCTTCTTTAAATATTTGGTAGAATTCATCTGTGAAGCCGTCTGGTCCTGGATTTCTGTTTGTTGTAATTTTTTTATTACCAATTCAGTTTCATTACTAGTAATTGATTTGTTCAAATTTTCTATTTCTGATTTAGTTTGGGGAGGTTATATGTTTCTAGGAATTCATCCATTTCTTCTAGGTTGTCTAATATGTTGCATATAATTTTTCATAATATTCATTTATACTCCTTTGTATTTCTGTAGTATTGATATTTCTCCTCAATCATTTCTGATTTTATTTATTTGAATCCTCTCTCATTTTGTTGATGAGTCGTTCTAAATATTTATTAATTTTATTGCCCCTTGCAAAGCACCCACTTTTGGTTTCACTAATCATTTCTTTTTTTTTTTTTTTTTTTTTTTTTTTGGTCTCTGTTTCATTAATTTCTGCCTTAATCTTTATTATCTCCTTCCTTCTGCTACCTTTGGGCTCTGCTCTTTTTCTCACTCTTTTAGGTATAAGATTAGATTATTTGAGATTTTTCTGTTTCTTGAGGTAGGTCTTCCCTCTTAGAATTGCTTTTGCTGAATCCCAAAGATTTTGGAACTTTGCAGTTTCATTTTCATTTGTCTCCATGTATTTTTTTAATTTCCTTTTTGATTTCCTGGTTGCCCAATTCATTGTTTAGCATCATGTTGTTTTGCATCCATATAGTTCTATTCTTTCTAGGTTTTTTTCTTGTAATTTATGTCTAATTTTATGCCATGGTGGTCTACCTAGTTTTTGTTTTGTCACCTAACATGTAATCTATCCTGGAAAATGTTCCATGTGCCTTTGAAAAGAATGTGTATTCTGTTGTTTTTAGATGGAATCTTTGGTATATATCTGTTAGGTTTATTTGGTGCAATATATTGTGCAAAGTCCCTGTTTTCTTGTTGATTTTCTGTCTCAATGATCTATCTATTGATGTAAGTGGGTTATTAAATTCCCTTGCTATTATTATATGTTTCCTTTATGTTATTATTTGCTTTATATATTTAGATGCTCTTAAGTTGGGAGCATAGATATTTACAATTGGTTTATCATCTAGTTGTATTGATCCCTTTATATGTGGGTCCTTTCTGTCTCCTGCTATGGTCTTTGTTTTAAGTCTGTTTTGTATGACATAAGTATTGCTATCCTAGAATTTTTCTCTTCCTTTTGCAAGGTATATGTTTTTCTAGGCCTTCACTTTCAATCTGTATCTTTAGGTCGGAAGTGGGTCTCTTATAGGCAGATGTAGATGGGTCTTTCTTTAATCCATTCACACATATTACATCTTTTGATTGGAACATTTAGTCCATTTACATTTAAAGTAATTATTGATAGTCATGTGCTTATTGCCATTTTGTTAATTGTTTAATGATTGCTTTTGTAGTTCTTCTGTGTTCCTTCCTTCTTCTCTTGCTCTCTTCCATTCTCATTTGATAGCTGTCTTTGCTGTTATGGTAGACTCCTTTCTCTTTTTGTCTGTGTGTATATCTACTATGGGTTTTTGATTTGTGGTTATCATTAGGTTTATATATAACATCTTTATGTGTATATCAGTCTATATTAAATTGATGGTCCCTTAAGTTTGAATATATTCTAAAAGCACTAATATTTTACTCCCCTTCAATTTTTTTATTTATATGATGTTGTATGTATATCTTTTTATTTTGTGTATCATTTTACTGATATTTATAGAAAAATTAATTGCACTAATTGTGTTTTAACCTCCATACTAGGTTTCTAAGCAACTAATCTGCTACCTTTACTATCTTTTTGTGTTTTTCTGTGAAGTTGTTTTCCTTTATAATTTTCTTCTGGTTTTGTCTTTTATTCTATTTTAAAAAGTCCCTTTAAAGTTTCTTGTAAGGCTGGCTTAGTGGTGATAAACTCCTTTATCTTAACTTCTGTTTGTCTGGGAAACTCTTTATTTCTCCTTTTATTTGGAATAATAATCTTGCTAGGTGGAATATTCTTGGTTGTAGGGTTTTGTTTTGTTTTGTTTTGTTTTGTTTTCAGCACTTTGAATATACCATGCTGCTCCCTTTGGCCTGCAGAGTTTCTGCTGGAAAATCAGCTTTTCCAGCCTCATGGGGAAACCATGTATGTAATTTTTTCTTCTTCCTTGCTGCTTTCAAAATTCTCTCCTTATCATTATTTTTTTTTTTTTTGCCATTTTAATTATTAGTGTCTGGGTGTGGATATCCTTGGTTCAAACTGTTAGAGGATCTCTGTGTTTCTGGATCTAGATGTCTATTTCTTTCCCTAGATTAGGGAAGTTTTCAGAAATTATTGCTTCACATGAGTTTTTAGCCCCTTTTCTCTCTTCTCCTGGGATCTCTATAATACAGATGTTATTACTCTTGATGGTATCACTGAGTTTTCTTAAACTATTCTCACTTTTTATTCTTCCTCTTTTCTTTTATCTGTTCTGCTTGGTTGCTTCTCATTACTCTGTCTTCCGGGTCACTGATCCATTCCCCTACATTCTCTAATCTTTTATTGATTCTCTCCAGTGTATTTTTTATTTCAATTTTTTAGTGTTTCATCTAATTTTTTTTATTTTGTAACTTTTTGTTGAAATTCTAAGTTCACCCACTCTTTTCTGAAGTCTGCTGAATGTCTGTATAACCATTACTTTGAATTCTTTACAAGGTATATTGTTTATCTCTGTTTATTTAGTTCTCTTGGTGTTATTTTGTCCCGTTTTTAAATTTGGGACATAGTCCTCTGTCTCTTCATATTCCCTAATTGTCTGTGCTAGTTTTTAATGTATTATATAATTATGTATTTTAATGTAAGTTGTGTCTCTTGATCTTATAAGTAGTGGTTTTGTATAGAAGAGGTTCTATAAAATTATGCCCTGTAGCATCATCCCCTCTGGTCACCAGAACCAGGCACTGCAGGGGTGTCCCTGCGTGGACTCTATACACTGTAGTGTTGTGGCTGAGCTGTTTGCCTTCAGCCCAGCCAGATCCAATAACCTTCTTTGGCTACTATGGACACAGTGGACAGTTTGTTCCCTTGCTATAAGATTCCTGTGTGAGGTCACCACAGACTCACAGGTGGGGCAAAGGGGATCAGCAGTCAGAATAGGTATCTGCCATTAGCCTCTGTCACAGTTGTGGTTTCAGCAAAAAACAGAATTTTCTCATTATGTGGCCAACAGAGTCATTGGTGGGCAGGCCTGGCAGTCAGATCAGGTGTCCACAATTAGCCTCTTTGCCATGTTTGTGGACACCCTTAACCACAAGGCTTTATCCTTGCTCAGCCAGCAAAAAGATTTAGTTGCTGGAACTGCAGTCACACTAGTGGAGGCATTATTTCCTTCTCTCCCCAGGACAGGAGTCACTTTGGACTGGCACCAGTCCCTGCCTGGACCATGTACAAAATATGTTGGGGCAGTAACTTCTTTGGAGGAATGCGTGCCCAGGTGAATAGGTTGAATAGGTGGCTCCACAAAGGAATGTAGGGGTGGGACACATAGTGTTGGCAAGATAGGTGGAAATTATTAGTGCTGGAGCCTGCAAGTGTCTGGCTATCTAGGATGGGGAAGAGAAGAAAAATGGTGTTTGCCACACTTTTGTATATCTTTTGCTTAACCTGAAGTTCAACCCTGCTGACTTTAAAACTTCTCAAGCTAAGCCCCACTGGTTTCTCTAAGGCCAGATGTTATGGGAACTCATCTTCCCAGGGTGGATCACTGGTTCCTGAGATGCCTGGGGCGAGGTCTGAGCCACTCACTTCTTTGGCCTCCCATTTGTGGTTAGTTTTGCTGGGGTTCCATTCCCAACTGTGACTCTGCCTCTCTCACCCTTTTCAATGTGGTCCTCTCTCTATGATTGAATTTGGAAGCATTGCCAATGCTCAGGTCTTTTTCAGAGTTAGCTGCATAAACTAGCTATTATTTAGCTGTTATTTTGTTATGTCCATTGAACAAGTGAGCTCAGGATCCTCTTACTCTGCCATGTTCCCTGTGACTTTAAAATTTGAAGATTATTTTAAAATAAAATATTAAAAGATAAAAAAAAATAAATGTCCAAATGCATGCTTGAGAATCCAAAATTCTTAGCAGCTGAATTATGGACATATAAATTTGAATTATTTATTTTCTTTAAAAAGCATGTGCATTTCCTGAATTTTAAAGAGAGAGATGGAAGATTTATTTACATGAAATTTAGACCGAATCTATCTAGTTCAATAAGTGTATGCATTAAATCTTTCATATATCTGTAAGGGTATCATAAAAATTAAAAGAAAGTAGAAACAAAAAATGAAGCTTACTAAAATATTAAAAAGTCCTAAAAGCCAGGTGGAAAAATTAAAATGACTCCCAAGTGATTTAGAATAGTGGCTATTAATTTGGACTAAAATAAAATTATAATTATTTTATTCAAGAATTAAAGGGAGGGGCTCCTGGGTGGCTCAGTCAGTGGAGCATCCAACTTTGTTACAGGTCATGATCTCACAATTCATCAGTTCAAGCCCCATGATGGGCTCTGTGCTGACAGCTCAGAGCTTGGAGCCTGCTTCAGATTCTGTGTCTCCCTTTCTCTCTGCCCCTCCCCAACTTGTGCACTCTCTCTCTCTCAAAAATAAACATTTTTAAAAAATTTCAAAAAGAATGTGAAGGGAAATATAAACCAAATACATGAGGAATTATATAATTTAAACAAAGAATTAAAATCTAATCTTAAATTTTTAAATGGCTGAAGTTAAGGAATTATTATGTTTAATAGCAGAATACAGAATTGTTCATATGAAAGACTATAAAATATAAAATTATGGAGAACTAAACTGATGAACAGAAAAAGAAAGAAGTAAAGGAAATGCAGAGGTAAGCATAAAAGAGCTAAGGAATACAGGCAAAATATCTAAGTCTAAATAATATATCAGAATAAAAGACTGAAATTGAAGCATAAAAAATATTCAAAACAATACTGTCTACTAAACTTCTAGACTTGAAGAAAGATTTTAACCCACAGAATCGTTGAGTTTGGACTGCCCTGTAAAGGAAAAGTAAAAAGAAAGAACCATACACAGACTACCATAGTCAAATTTCCTAAAACCAGAAATGAAGATAAAATCCTTAAAGTGGCAAGAGGAAAAAAAGACACAACATCTTTACAAATACATGGAGTCTTTGGCTCACTATTGAACAGAAACTACAGATGCCAAAAGTTGAAGGAAAGATAATTTAAATGTTGAAAATAAAAAATATATATTAACTTAGAATTATTATGAGAATTGAATACTTTTGGAAAATACATGTAGAATATATATATGTGTGTGTACATATATATATACATATACATATATATATATATACATATATATATATATGTACACACACATATATATATATACTCTTATAAACAAATTTGAAATATTGAAAGCCTGATAAGGAAAGGTCTAATGTTGCCTGTTAAGAAGCTAGAAAAATATAAAAACACAAAACAAAAAAAACAGCAAAGAAGAATAAAGTTAAACACATAGGAGTTTTTAAAAAGTAAAAAAAAAAAAATCTTAATCTAGGAAAGCCAAAATTAGTACTTTGGAAAAGATTACTAAAATGATTAACATCTTGGAAGATTAATCAAGAAAAAAAATTATAGTCGCCATTAATAAGTGTGTTATTACTACAACTATAAGTCAATAAAAGAATGGAACATAAAAGAATCCAGACACAGAGCTAAACATTATGCTAAAGCGTACCTAAAACTGGAGGATACAACATTACTATTTGGACACCTGATCAACCCAGACATACACTGTGGTTTGAGGTATTGTGATGGCAATACCAAGTTTTAAGTTGTAGCTTTTTCAACTCATATGATCATCAGTTTTTCACACTCTTACTGCTGTACAATTATTTATTGTGTTAGTTGACAGATAATAGCTGTATCACAAAAATTAAAATTCTGGGGATCACACTTTTGTACACAACAATGAGTATATAAGCTAGAAAGAATATTATCATTAAGAGTGTATTCCTGAGACGATCCCCATATTTCACAAATCTTGTCAATGAATGTAATTTAAAGCCAGGCCAAGAGAAATCTCCTGCTTTGGCACCATTCTTTTTGAGAAATCACCCATTTTACTCATTTCAATATTTCTATATAAAGTTAATTAGGTAGATAAGAGCCCCACGGAAGAGGGTAGGAAGGGCGGAGAGGCGGTGTGTGCTACACAGACTGGCAGGAGGGAGTCCGGGGGTAGAGGGACAGGCCTCCAGGCAAGGCAGAGCCCCTGAAGTCTGGCTTGAAAAAGTGGAGGGGGCAGACTTTGTGAGTTTTGACAGCCAGTGGGACTTAACATCTGGAATGTTAAAAGTGAACAGCTCTGCTCTCGGAGAACGGGAAGGACAAGAAGACTCCAGGAGGGAGAGTTGTTGAGCCCTGGAAGGACAGAGCTCAGCAGGGGAACAAAGGCACTGGCAAGCACCATTTCCCTCTCCCATCCCCCAACTGAAATCCCAAAGAGAACCAGTTCCCAGCAGCAATCTTGCTTGCACCATGCAAATGCCCAACACTGTGCTTCTGTGGATCCATCCCTCTGACGGGCCTGCCTCCCTCCCGGTGCTACAGGGCCCTTCCGGCAGGGGACCACCGAGGGCAAAGCGAGCTTAGCTTGCCCTTCCCGCCCCTGTGCACGTTGTGGATCAAACCCAGCTAATATGCCCTTGGCCATATCCCATCGAAGCAGCACCATAAGATGGCAGTGTGCAAGTAGCCCAGACAGGGGCCACACCACTCCACAGTGAATCCTGCCCCTGGGAGAGGGGAAGGTAAGGTACACACCAGTCTGGCTATGGCCCCAGTGGTGGGCTGGGGTTAGACATCGGGTCTGACTGCGGCCCCGCCCACCAACACAAGTTTCTCCTGACAGCAGAGGGGAAGTGCCCTGCAGTTTGGAGCTACCACAAAATGAGGAAAGGGAAGAATTCTCCTCAAAAGAAACTCCAGGAAGTAGCGACAGCTAACGAAATGTTCAAAACTGATTTAAGCAATATAAAGGAAAAAGAATTTAGAATAATAGCCATAAAATTAACCACTAGGCTTGAAAAAAGCATAGAGGATAGCAGGAACTCTCTATTGCTACAGAGATCAAGAGACTAAGAAATAGTCATGAAGAGCTAAAAATGCTATAAATGAGGTACAAAATAAAATGCAGGTGGCCATAGAATGGATTGAAGAGGCAGAGGAGGGAATAGGTGAATTAGAAGATAAAATTATGGAAAAAGAGGAAGCTGAGAAAAAGAGAGATTAAAAAATCCAGGAGTACGAGGGGAGAATTAGAGAACTAAGTGATGCAATCAAATGGAACAATATCCATATCATAGCAATTCCAGAAGAAGAAGAGAGAAAGGGGATAAAGGTGTACTTGAACAAATAATAGCTGAGAACTTCCCTGATCTGGGGAAGGAAAAAGGCATTGAAATCCAAGAGTCACAGAGAAATTCCTTTAGATGTAAATTGAATCAATCTTCTGCAAGACATATCATAGTGAAACTGGCAAAATACAAGAATACAGAGAAAATTCTGAAAGCAGCCAGGGTTAAACAGGCCCTAACATACTAAGGTAAACACATAAAGGTGGTAGCAGACCTATATACTGAAACTTGGTAGGCCAGAAAGGAATGGCAGGAAATCTTCAATGTGATGAACAGAAAAAATATGCAGCTGAGAATCCTTTATCCAGCAAATCTGTCATTCAGAATAGAAGGAGAGATAAAGGTCTTCCCAAACAAGCAAAAACTGAGGGAATTCATCATCACTAAACCAGCCCTACAAGAGATCCTAAGGGGATTCTGTGAGTGAAATGTTGCAAGGCCCACAAAGTACCAGAGACCAAACAACAAGCATGAAAGCTACAGATATCACAATGACACTAAACCCATATCTTTCCATAATAACACTGAATGAAATGGACTAAATGCTCTAAATAAAAGACATAGGGTATCAGAATGGATTAAAAACGAAGACCATCTATTTGCTATCTACAAGAGACTCCTTTTAGACCTGAGGACACCTTTAGATTGAAAGTGAGGGGATGGAGAACTATCTATCATGCTACTGGAAGCCAAAAGAAAGCTGAGTAGCCATACTTAAAGCAGACAAACTAGACTTCAACTTAAAGCTTGTAACAAGAGAGGAAGAAGGGCATTCTATAATAATGACAGGGTCTATCCATCAGGAAGCGCTAACAATTATAAATATCTATGCGCCGAATACGGGAGCCCCCAAATATATGAAACAATCACAAAGATAAGCAACCTTATTGGTAAGACTGTGGTAAGTGCAGGGCACTTTAATACTCCACTTACAACAATGGATGGATCATCTAGACACAGGATCAGTAAAGAAACAAGGGCCCTGAATGATACATTGGATCAGATGGACTTGACAGATATATTTAGAACTCTGTATCCCAAAGCAACAGAGTATACTTTCTTCTCAAGTGCACATGGAACCTTCTCCAAGATAGATCACATACTGGGTCACAAAACAGCCCTTCGTAAGTGTACAAGAATTGAGATCATACCATGCACACTTTCAGACCACAATGCTATGAAACTTGAAACTAACCACAGGAAAAAGTCTGGAAAAGCTCCAAAAGCATGGAGGTTAAAGAACACCCTACTAAAGAATGAATGGGTCAATCAGACATTTAGAGAAGAAATTAAACAATATATGGAAACAAATGAAAATGAACATACAACAACCTAAAGGCTTTGGGATGCAGCAAAGGCAGTCCTGAGAGGAAAATACATTGCAAACCAGACCTATCTCAGGAAACAAGAAAAATCCTAAATACAAAATCTAACAGCACACGTAAAGGAAATAGAAGCAGAACATCAAAGACACCCCAAACCCAGCAAAAGAAGAGAAATGATAAAGATCAGAGCAGAATTAAACAATATAGCATCTAAAAAAAAACTGTAGAGCAGATCAATGAAACCAAGAGTTGGTTTTTTGAAAAAATAAACAAAATTGATAAACCTGTAGCCAGGCTTCTCAAAAAGAAAAGGGAGATGACCCAAATCGATAAAATCATGAATGAAAATGGAATTATTATAACCAATCCCTCAGAAATACAAGCAATTATCAGGGAATACTATGAAAAGTTGTATGCCAACAAACTGGACAACCTGAAAGTAACGGACAAATTCCTAAGCACCCACACACTTCCAAAAGTTAAACAGGAAGAAATAGAACACTTGAACAGACCCATAATCAGCAAGGAAATTCAATCAGTTATCAATAATCTCTCCAAACAAATATAGTCCAGGACCAGACGGCTTCCCTGGGGAATTCTACCAGACATTTAAAGCAGAGATAACACCTATCCTTCTCAAGCTCTTCCAAAAAATAGAAAGGGAAGGAAAACTTCCAGACTCATTCTATGAAGCCAGCATTACTTTGATTCCCAAACCAGACAGTGACCCAGCAAGAAAAGAGAACTACAGGCCCATATCCCTGATGAATGTGGATGCAAAAATTCTCAGTAAGATACTAGCAAATCGAATTCAACAGCATATAAAAAGAATTATTCACGATGATCAATTGGTATTTGTTCCTGGGCTGCAGGGCTGGTTCAACATTTGCAAATCAATCAATTGGATACATCACATTAATAAAAGAAAAGAGCAGAACCATATGATGCTGTCAATTGATGCAGAAAAAGGCATTTGACAAAATTCAGCATTCCTTCTTAATAAAAACCCCCGAGAAAGGCGGGATGGAAGGAACATACTTAAACATCATAAAAGCCATTTAGGAAAAGCCCACAGCTAATATCATCCTCAATGGGGAAAAACTGAGAGCTTTCCCCCTGAGATCAGGAACACGACAGGGATGTCCACTCTCACCGTTGTTGTTTAACATAGTGTTGGACGTTCTAGCATCAGCAATCAGACAACAAAAGGAAATCAAAGGCATCAAAATTGGCAAAGGTGAAGGCAAGCTTTCGCTTTTTGCAGAAGACATGATATTAGACATGGAAAACCCAATAGACTCCACCAAAAGTCTGCTAGAACTGATACATGAATTCAGCAAAGTCGCAGGATACAAAATTAATGTACAGAAATGACTTGCATTCTCAACCACTAATAATGAAGCAACAGAAAGACAAATAAAGAAACTGATCCCATTCACAATTGCACTGAGAATCATAAAATACCTAGGAATAAACCTAACCAAAGATATGAAAGATCTATATTCTGAAAACTATAGAAATCTTATGAAGGAAATTGAAGAAGACATAAAGAAATGGAAAAACATTCTGTCCTCATGGATTGGAAGAATAAATATTGTGAAAATGTCAATACTACCCAAAGCTATCTACATATTCAACACAATACCAATCAAAATTGCACCAGCATTCTTCTTGAAGCTAGAACAAGCAATCCTAAAATTTGTATGGAACCACAAAAGCCCCCGGATAGCCAAAGTAATACTGAAGAGGAAGACCAAAGCAGGAGGCATCAAAATCCCAGACTTTAGCCTCTACTACAAAGCTGTCATCATCAAGACAGCATGGTACTGGCACAAAAACAGACGCATAGACCAATGGAATAGAATAGAAACCCCAGAATTAGACCCACAAAAGTATGGCCAACTAATCTTTGACAAAGCAGGAAAAAAATGTCCAATATAAAAAAGTCTCTTTAACAAAGCGTGCTGGGAGAACTGGACAGCAACATGCAGAAGAATGAAACTAGACCACTTTCTTACCCCATTCACAAAAATAAACTCAAAATGGATAAAGGACCTGAATGTGAGACAGGAAACCATCAAAACCCTAGAGGAGAAAGCAGGAAAAGACCTCCCTGACCTCAGCCTCAGCAATTTCTTACTTGACACATCCCCATACGCAAGGGAATTAAAAGCAAAAATGAACTATTGGGATCTCATGACAATAAAAAGTTTCTGCACTGCAAAGGAAACAATCAACAAAACATAAAGGCCACCAATGTAATGGGAAAAGATATTTGCAAATGACATTTCCGACAAAGGGCTAGTATCCAAAATCTATAAAGACCTCACCAAACTTCACACCCAAAAAACAAATAATCCAGTGAAGAAATTGGCAGAAGACATGAATAGACACTTCTCTAAAGAAGACATCCAGATGGCCAACAGACACATGAAAAGATGCTCAATGTCACTCCTCATCAGGGAAATACAAATCAAAACCACACTCAGATACCACCTCATGCCAGTCAGAGTGGCTAAAATGAGTAAATCAGGAGACTATAGATGCTGGTGAGGATGTGGATAAATGGGAACCCTCTTGCACTGTTGGTGGGAATGCAAACTGGTGCAGCTGCTCTGGAAAACAGTGTGGAGGTTCCTCAAAAAATTAAAACAGATCTACCCTATGAACCAGTAATAGCACTGCTAGGAATTTACCAAGGGATACAGGAGTACTGATGCATAGGGGCACTTGTACCCCAATGTTTATAGCAGCACTTTCAACAATAGCCAAATTATGGAAAGAACCTAAATGTCCATCAATTGATAAATGGATAAAAAAGTTGTGGTTTATATATACAATGGAATGTACTTGGCAATGAGAAAGAATGAAATATGTAGCAACGTGGATGGAACTGGAGAGTGTTATACTAACTGAAATAAGTCATACAGAGAAAGACTGATACCATATGTTTTCACTCTTATGTGGATCCTGAGAAACTTAACAGAAGACCATGTGGGAGGGGAAGGGGAAAAAAAGTTACAGAGGGGAAGGAAGCAAACCATAAGAGACTCTTAAAAACTGAGAATAAACTGAGGGTTGATGGGGGGTGCGAGGGAGGGGAAAGTGGGTGATGGGCATTAAGGACGGCACCTGTTGGGATGAGCACTGCGTGTCGTATGGAAACCAATATGACAATAATTTTCATATTAAAAAAATAAAGTTCATTAGAAAATTTTAAGGTTTAGAAAATCTCTAGGAATATATATATGTAGATATGTATATAACATATATGTATATATGTGTGCCTGTGTGTGTGTGTGTGTGTGTGTGTGTACACACACAACATTCTTCATTAACGACAGCATGAGAACTTCCTTGAGAAACTGAAAAAGGGTAGATGATGCCTCTACTATATGTAACTACTTATCCATTTTTGTTACTATTCTTCTCATTACATCAGTAGTCTTGGTGGAATTGACCATCCCTGGGTATTTCTTTTTACCATGGCATGGATGATAACTCAACTTTTTGAACTTCCTTCATAGCCTGAAATGAGATAGCATTGGAATAGAAAATGACTCTCTAAAATTCTTTATTTGTGAACAGGCTTAACATGTTGAGCACTAATTTGTTAGATTCTTCTTGAATTAGAATATTATTTTTCCCCATGGCTAATCATCTAAATTACTCCATTTGCAAGCTATGGTGGTAAAAATATGTGAAAATCCTAGAGGAGGACCTGGAGCTATAACTGGCCCTGGGAAATAAATCTGAGGGAGTACTAAATGGTAGCAGCTATGTAACAGAACAGTCAGTATTTGAGGCAAGACGTTCCTTCACATTTTTCTAGAAAATCAAGAACAGCTTAATTGAACAAATGCAGTACTAAAACTTAGGAGCTAACCATCGGGGAATTTTATTGCCAGAGTATTGCAGTAGGATTATTTAGTAACTTGTACTTCATTTTTTGTTTTCTTAAAAGAAGTCATTTCCACCTGTCCAGTCCTAACTCTACCCTCAACTATAGAACAGGGATAAAGAAAGGACACATGATGTTTTAGGCTGAGTATTGCCTGTTAAACTTCATTCATGGCACAGACACATAAATGCAAATATTATTGAATCAGTAATATGTGTTCTGAGATTTGTATGCATTTTTTCACTAATCATTTTTTCTTCTTTTGTGTGGATCACATCATAAACTACATTCAGTCTGGTTTATCATATCTATAATGGTAATGATTTTCAAAAACTCATTATGTCTATTTTTCCATTCTTGTCTCAGAATGAATATTTTGATCTTTCTGACAATAGTATAGAGACTGACAGAAGTCTCCAAAGCAAAATAGGAGCATATCTAAAACCTGGTATTTCTCTGAGCATTTTATTGTTGAATTGACCATTTTTAACTGGCTATTGCTATCTTATCAGAAAATAAACAATGGTGCCCATACTAATAGTTATAGGCAAAAGGTTGCTGGAAAAAACAAACAAACAAACAAAAAAACAAAACAAAACAAAACCCTCACTTTTAAATGACAGAAAATGGCACCTAACGCTGAGTAGAATGACTTAACTAAAAAAAAAAAATAAAACAATACAAAACCAAAACCAAATAAAATGATAGAGACACAAAATAGAAAGGTAAGATCTTGATTCAGTGCCTTAGGTGAAAGTTGTACCTCACATTGTCAGTAGCATGATTTTATGATCTTTGAATAGCTCTCTTTCATTTGATGTCTTCTATTTATGGAGGACTTTTGAGAATGCATAGTTTTAAAACTCTCACTGAGGTGAAGACAAAGATGATAAAGAGTGACAACTTGTGGGTCTTCTCAATTGAGGGTCATCTATTGAAGGACCTATATCCTGGTGATTAACTGCTATTCTAGTGGCTATAAGTATATGACAGTGTGCCATTTTTAATGCACTTCTAAGACATTTTCATTTTAGGAAAAGACATCAAAAAAAGTCCTCAGATTTTGAGCTTGTGGAGACTCCTTGGAAGGATCCTGAAAACAAGCAGATTACACGTGGATGCAATAAGGCTAAGTTTATTTCATGAGTCCTTTTAAGACCTTTTCATGTCATCTTAAACTACTTTAAAGTCCAAAATTGGGGGAGAAATAGCCAACTTTGTCGAATAATACTTGATAAATTTTACTGTGAGAATCCATGATTCTGTAGGGCATACAGGCCAGAGAGAACACAATTATTTATGGAAGCCCAAGAGTATCTGATTGTTTGGATACTATGAATTGAATAATGTCAGTGGCTAGCTCTACCTGAAAATGGAGGAGGAACAATAATATTTTATATAAGACAAGGATTTCCAAAGCTCTTTTATACAGTCTCAACAAACTGGTTGCCCTTATCATTAGAGTAATAGATTGGAATTCCCAAGTTGAGAGCTCAAAATCTAAGTGTGACATCAGCAAGATGGAGGATTATGAAACGCTAGACACTCCTTGTCAGGAAACATGAATTAACAACAACATTCTGATAAAAAAACGTCAGTGAGAAATTCAGAAAGCAGTTAAAAGGTTCCTACATCCCAGGTGAGAACAAAACTAATTGCATCAAATCCCCAGTAGGAAATTTGTGACACTTTCTACTCTCTCAGGCTTCTACCCTCCAACCCCACATTAAGTGCAGTACATTTGGGAAGATACCTCCAATTCACATCTTGCTGAGGCAGGAAAGTCAAAAGTACATCCAATTGACATTTAGGGAGGCTAACCAAGAGACCACTTTTTGTCTCTCCTGTATCCAAGTACTGACAGGAACTGGGCACTTGGCTGAGGTCTCTGAAAATAAATATGTTAACTGTGCACTTGAGTCTGCAGCACCATAGATGAAGACTAGCTGTAATCCCAGTATGGTGATTTACTACAGGACCAGAGAGGGTGCAATATCACAGACACCAGGGGGATCTTCTGAGCAGAAACTAGCAACCTTTTCAGATTGGAGATTACATCCCAAATCCCAGAGAATATGTACCCAGAAAAGGCTTGAAAGGTCTCCAAATCTCTAGCAGTAATGAGACCACAGGGTCTGAGATATTTGGCTGATTCTTCAAATGTTGAAATCCCAACAAAATATAATAAGACATGCAAAGAAACAGGAAACTGTGGTACATTCAAAGAAATATATTAAATCTCCAGAAGTTGAACCAGAAATTGAATTATCAAACAAAGAAAGCAAAATTACCATTGTAAGTATTCTGTCAATTTAAAAGAGATCACAGATAGACAACTAAATGAAATCAGGAAAATGTATAAAAAGTGAGTGTATGACCAGAGGGAGAGAAAATATTTATTAAAAATAAACAAATTTGGGGCACCTGGGTGGCGCAGTCGGTTAAGCGTCCGACTTCAGCCAGGTCACGATCTCGCGGTCCGTGAGTTCAAGCCCCGCGTCAGGCTCTGGGCTGATGGCTCAGAGCCTGGAGCCTGTTTCCGATTCTGTGTCTCCCTCTCTCTCTGCCCCTCCCCCGTTCATGCTCTGTCTCTCTCTGTCCCAAAAATAAATAAACATTGAAAAAAAAATTAAAAATAAATAAATAAATAAATAAATAAACAAACAAATTTGGACCTAAAAGAATATAACTGAATTGAAAATTTTACTAGCAGAAACAACACCTAACTTGACCAGATAGAACAAAGAATCTGAATTTGAAGGAAAGACTTCCAGATTTACCAAGGCAGAAGAGCAAAAAAAAAAAAAAAAAAAAAAAAAGGCACGTGAAAAGATCCTAAGGGATTTATAGAAGACCATCAAGTAGAACCATGTATGCATTATGGGAGCCCCAGAGGGAGTAGAAAGGAAAAGGTGCAGAAAATCTCTTTAAAGAAACAATGGATTAATTTTTTTTCAAATCTGAGAGAGAAATGATCACATAAATTCAAGAAACTTAAAGAACTCCAACTAGGATAAATTTGAAAACAGCTACACCAAGACATGTTATAAGCAAACTGTCAAAATCACAAAAAGAAAAGGCAAGAACTTTCATGTATAAGTAAACTCAGATTATCAGTATTTCCCAAGAGAAACCTTATAGGCTATAGGGAATGAGACATTACATGCAAAGTACTGGAGGGCAGGGGAGATTTCCAACCAAGAATACATTATCCATTAAAACTGTCCTTTAAAAACAAGGAAAAAATTAGGACTTTCCCAGGTAAACAAAAACTAAGGGAATTTGCCACCACGAAGCTTACCTTGTAAGAAATGCTAAAGAGTCCTTCCTACTAAAGTAAAAGATGATAAGCAGCAACATAAAACCACACAAAAATATGAAATTCCCTAGGAAAGGCAAATATAAGATGGACCACATGTTAGGCCCCCAAATTTAACAAAATTAAGGAATATCAAAACTATATAAAATATCTTGTCTTAACAAATTTTAAAAGAGTGAAACTTATAAAAAGTATCTTCTCTGACCACAGTGGTATTAAACTAGAAATAAATAGAAGGAAAATGGGAAAATCCACTTGGAAACTTAGAAATGCCTTCTTACACAACCAATGGGTCAAAGAAAAATTATAAGAGAATTTAGAAAATATCTGAAGATAAATGAAACTGGAAACACAATACATCAAAACTTATGAGATGCAACAAAAGCAGTACCAAGTTGAAAGTTTGTAGAGATGAACATACTAAAATTTAAGAAAGAGTCAAATAATGACCTAATCTTACGCATCAAGACACCCCAATAATAAGAACAAACTAAACCCAAAGTGAGCAGAAGGAAGGAAATAATAAAAATTGGACCAGAGATAAATGATAGAGGAGAAATAATAGAAAAAAATTGGTAAAACCAACAAAATGGACAAACCCTTAACAATCTAAGAAAAATAAGTAAATTCAGAAATAAATATTGTAGAATATTACTATAAACAATTTTTAACAATTATAGACCAAATGTATAACCTAGAAGAAATGGATAAATTCCTAGAAACATATAGCCTAACAAATTGAGCCATGAAAAATACATAATCTGAACAAAACTACAACTTAAGGGCTTGATGCAATAGTCAAAACCTGGCAATATAAAAAAGTCCAAGACCAATAGATTCCCTAGAGAATTCTACCAAACTATTTTTTAATGTGTGTTTATTCGAAAGTGAGAGAGTTTGAATGGGGGGAGGGGCAGAGATAGGGAGAGAGAATCCCAAGCAGGCAATGGAGCTAGATGTGGGACTGGATCCCACACTGAGAGGTCATGACCTGGGCTGAAATCAAGCCTCAGACGCCTAGCGGGGCACCTGGGTGGCTAGGTGGCTTAAGCATCAGAATTTGGCTCAGGTCACGATCTTGCAGTTCATTAGTTCAAGCCCCACCTGGGGCTCTGTACTGATAGCTAAGAGCCTGGAGCCTTCTTCAGATTCTGTGTGTCTCTCTCTCTGCCCCTCCCCCACTCAAGCTCTGTCTCTGTCTCTCTTTCAAAAATAAATAAACATTAAAAAAAAAAAAGTCAGATGCTTAACTAACTCGGCCACCCAAGTGCCTCACTACCAAATTTCTAAAGAATAACAGCAGTATTTCTCAAATTCTTCCAAAGACTCAAAGATGACATTCCCAAACATATTTTATGAGGCTGGTATTACCCTGATAGCAAAACTAAATAAAGACACAACAGAAAAAAACAAAAACAAAAACACCTACAGACCAATATCCTTGAGGAATACTGATGAAAAGTCCTAAACAAAAAACTGGAAAACCAAGTTCAATAGCACATTTAAAAGGTTATATGTCATGAACATATGGGATTTATATCTGGAATGTAAGATGGTTAAATATATAAAAATCCATGTAATTCATAACATCAGTAGAAAGACAAAACCATATAATATGATCATCTCATTAGAAACTGAAGAAGAATATGACAAAATCCATCACCCTGTCATGATGAAAACATTTAACTAGGAATAGAAAGAAACTATCTCAACATAATAAACACCTATATGAAAATCCCACAGCTAACATAATGGGGAAAGACTGAAACCTTTTCTTCTAAGATTGGGAATGAATGAGCAACACATTTGTTTACCACTACTATTCAAAATGATACTGGAAGTTTTAGAGCAATCAAACAAGAAAAAGAAATAAAAGGCATACAGATTAGAAAAGAAGATTTAAATTTATCTATATTCATATATGAGAATATATTATATGTAGAACCTCCCAAAGACTTTACACACAACCACAAACAAACAATAAAAAGCCCTGGTACAACTAATAAGTGAATTCAACAAAGTTGCTAGATATAAAATCAACAGCCAAAAATCAATCGCATTCCTATACCTTAACAATGACTAATCTGAAAAGGAAATTAAGAAAAAAACATCTGATTTACTATAGTACCAAAAAGTAAAAATAAAACACTTGGGAATAACCGAGGAGGTAAAAGACTTAAATGCCTTATACACTGAAGATTACAAACCATTGGTAAGGAAATCAAAGACAACCAAAGAAAGAAAGGGAAAGAAAGAGAAAGGAAAGAAAAAAAAAGAAAAGGAAAGAAAAAAAAAGAAAAGAAAAGAAAGAAAGAAAGAAAGAAAGAAAGAAAGAAAGAAAGAAAGAAAGACATGACCATAGATTATACCACTTACTATTTAAATGTCCACACTACCCACGACATAAAGCAATCTGCAGCTTCAATGCAATCCCTATCAGAATCTCAATGTCATTTTTCGCAGGAATAGAAAAAAAAGTCCCACAATTAATATGAGATCTCGAGTGACCCCAAACAACCAAAACAACATTTTTTTTCTTTTTGAAAAAGGAAAAGTTGGGAGGTGTCACACATCCTGGTTTGAAAACATACTATAAAGAAACAGTAACGAAGATGATGTGCTACAGGCATAAAATGTGTATATAGGCCAATGAAACAGAATGGAAAGTGCAGGAATAAACTCTTGCAAATATGGTATGGGGATTTTTGCCATGGTGCCAAGAATGCAAATGGGGAAAAGCAGTTTCTTCAATAAATGGTGGTGGGAAAACTGAATATGCATATGCAAAAGGATGAAGTTGGAGCCATACCTTACATCCTATACAAAAATTAACTCAAAATGGATTAAAGACCTAAATATAAGACCAAAAAATTATTAAAACTCTAGAAGAAAACATAGGTTAAAAGCTTCTGGAGGTTGGATTTGATTTGATTCTTTTGATATGACACCAAAAGTATAGACAACAAAATTTAAAAAAACAGACTAATGGGAGTTTTACAAAAGAGCTAATGTCAGGAATACACAAGGAACTTCTACAATTCAACAACAACAAAACCCACATAACCCAATTTAAAAATAGGTGAGACTTAAATATTTCTCCCAAGAATATTTACTAATGGCCAGTAAGCACATGTCAAGATGTTCCCTTTTACTAATCATTAGGGAAATGTAAGTCAAATTACCTCACACCCTAAGGGTGGCCACCATCAAGAGAACAAAAAATAGCAAGCGTTGTTGAGAATGCAGAGAAATTGGAAACCTTTATACACTCTGGGGAATGTAAAATGTAAACACCATATGGAAAACAGTATGGAGGTTCCTAAAAAATGTAAAATAGAATCACCATACAATCTAACATCCAACTTCTGAGTACCCAGAAGAATTCAAAGCAGGATCCCAAACAGATATTTGCACACTTGTGTTTATCACAGCATTATTCACAATTATCTAAGAGGTGGAAACAACATAAATGTCCATCAACAGGTGACTGGATAAAGAAAATGTGATACATATATAAAATGAATTATGCAGCCTTAAAAAAGAGAAGTCCTGTCACATGCATCAAGGTAGATGAAACTCCAGGGCTATATGTTAAATGAAATAAGCCAGTAACAAAAGGACAAATACTTTATATGAGTGTATTTATATGAAATATGTAAAGTAATGAAGGAAACAAATAAGTATTTGCAAGAGCTGGAGGAATTCATGTTCAATGGGTAGAGTTTAAGTTGCAAAATTAAAAGGTTCTAGAGAGCTGTTGCATAGCAATGTGAACATATTTAACACCATTGAACTAAACTCTTAAAATTGTTATGACAGATTTAAGTTATGTGCTTTTTTATCATAATAAAAATCTAACTATAGTTTTGCTAGCAACATAGTCATAGCTGTTCGGCAAAGTGAACCCGCCATCCATCTTGAGAATAATGAAATGATAATCAGGATTCTGGTTTTCAAAATTCATCCTGGAGGTGGTTGTACAAAATCTATTTGGAGATATTTAAAAGAATCCTACGTTTTGCACTCTTTCCATATATACCGTGTACACAAAATGATCTTGGTTACATATTAGACATTTATCAGGAACATTTTCAGCTATTTTTGCAGATTGCTGAAGTTGACTGAGTATACTACTGGCGATTTGTTTTGGCTATGGTGGGTAATTTGATGTAATTTTTTTGCAAGATTCCATTTGATGCCTTATGACGTCATCAAATATTATCCTAAAGGCCCCAGAGATTACAATGTTATTTACAACCACATTTTTCCAAATATTTCTTTTCTGATTTTGGAGATGATTGCTGAGCCATCATGGGTTCTTTGATACTCTCCAAAGAGCACTTTATTACCTGGGTAGATTTTAGTGATTGCTCCCTTTCTGGGATAAAGGTCAGCTGAGGCATTTCGTAGGTATTACTCCCTTTTGTATAAGGCTTTACCTTTATACATCTAGGCAATAGAGCACTTAAAATATACTCAATCGTTATTAAAAAAATAATGTTTATTTTTGAGAGACAGAGCGTGCGCATGCGCGCACAAGTGGGTGAGGGGCAGAGAGAGAGGGAGGCACAGAATCCAAAGCAGGCTCCAGGCTCTGAGTGGTCACACCAGAGACCCCTGTGGGGCTCAAACTCACAAACCATGAGATCATGAGCTGAGCCAAAGTCAGATGCTTAACTGACTGAGAGTCACTCAGGCCCCCCAAAATATCTTTACTCTTAATTAAGTTTCTGAGATCAAATAATCTTGTGGTTTCTGTATTATCCCAAATCATGGCCTACTCCAAAAGTATTGCTTCTATCAGCAATTAGCTTTCTTATTTTTTTCCACATACTTAGCAACCTCAGTGAATGATGAGTGAGTTCTATAATCTCAACTGAGGTTTGTATCTGGTAAGGGGACCTATTCTAGGGGTGAAATCATATTGGTTGTGTTGTATAATGCCTGACATTTTCCTGTTCACATCATAGACTATGGTCCCTCAAATACAGAATTTTCTAGGGAAGGCCATTTTAATAAATGTACTTGAAAAATGGGCAGTTGTCAGAAAGATGGTAGGACATTAGTGAGTTTTCCCTTCTTTTAGTAGTAAAAGGAAAGTTGGATGGAAATGTTAGAGGAATAAAGGGATATAAGAATTTACCTCCAAGGTATAAACCATATCCTAGGGTATTTATTACTTTTGACAATATTAACACATGAATTGGAAGTTTAATATTCTTTATGAGCTAAAATAAAAGGTAGGTAGTTGTAATCAATCTTAGAGGTCCCCTTATATTTAATACAAAGAGGTCATTTGCATATTTGGATAATACGAGAATTACAGGGAAATCTATGGATCCTCAAGGTCTTAATACTTGAAAAGTACTAAGGACAGTGCCTTAGTAAACACCATAGACATAAGTGTTTCAGTATATTGTTGTGTTTTCCAAAAAATAAATGACATTTTTTTGTTGCAAAGGGACACTCATGTAAATATTATAGACTGGGGCATGGGAAGTATCCTTGGGTTATTGAAAACAGACTCTGGGGGCGCCTGGGTGGCTCAGTCGGTTAAGCGGCCGACTTCGGCTCAGGTCACGATCTCGCAGTCTGTGAGTTCGAGCCCCGCGTCAGGCTCTGTGCTGACAGCTCAGAGCCTGGAGCCTGTTTCAGATTCTGTGTCTCCCTCCCTCTGACCCTCCCCTGTTCATGCTCTGTCTCTCCCTGTCTCAAAAATAATAAAATGTTAAAAAAAAAATTAAAAAAAAAAAAAAAAGAAAACAGACTCTGAGGCAAAACTTGTGTGACAATGACAGATGTTTGAGGTTCATATTCCCATACCTTCATCTATCAAAAATTTGTAGACTTGTTATTTAATATTTAGATGAATATCTCCATGATTATTTAAAGATAAAGTAGAAAGTTGGGCACTTGATTCTCATTCAGATCACCTTCACTGATCAGCCGCTTAAGTTTATTTTTCAGTTTTTTTTTTTTTTTTCATTTTTTTTTTAGTAAACAGGACACTTTCTTATAGAAACAACTGCTTGCAGTTTCTGTCGGTGCCTTCTTAAAAGGCTCTGTTCTCTCATACATTCCTGTATATGTAATGACCAGAAGGGATCACCTACTGTTTTGTTTGTAAGGCTATCAGCATCAGTTTTTCCTGGGTCTCATTCTACTTTATTCTCAATGTTCAGAAAGTAGTTGGAGGTCTAGCAATGGGACAGTCTCCTGTTACAGTTTTGATGTAGTTTAATCTCTCTATTTCTGGTTAAGGCTAGTTACAAAACATGAAGACAAAGATTGGACACATCTGCTTTGAGAATGTACATCTGGTTGGTGCATAAAAGAATTAACCTATTCCTGAAGTCTTTTCTTTGCTTGTAGGACGGTATTAAAATATAATCTATTTTCATGATTCCAAAGATATTATAGAGAATTTTTAGCATTTTGAAAGCACCCTAGTTCCTTATGCAAAATGGGGTCTCTCAAATCAGTCTTAGGATCTTCCTTTTCTTCATTAACAATCCATTACATGCATGTGAGATTCATTCTTAGAACTACTCTAAATTCTTTTATAAATTGATGTTCATCTTTTTGGGTTTTAGGATTTTAACAATATCTTTCACCTATTACCAAGACAAGTTCTTAAAATAAGCTATAAGGGGCTTGTTTTATTCTAATTATAACTCAACTTTAATAGGCAGTTAGGCATTGGAAGTTTCATTCTGGGGGAGGGGGGCCAGCCGATAGATCAGATAGAAAGGTAAAGGCAGAAAGCAATGGACTTATATATGATAAGGGAAGGCATATGTTGGAAAAAAAAAACCACTAAGTTCAATTTATTGTTTGGGGAATGTAAAAGAGTTAAGTTCTTCATATACTTTGCCTTTGTGACACAATTTAAAATAATTTTGTAATCTGAATCTATTTGGAAGCTTTCTTACATCAGTTAAATGCAGAACATTGGATGATTGGGGTTTTAACTTATTTTTCAGATGAATAATTTATTTTATTTATAAGTTTAGACTTGGCAAACATAGGAAGAAAAGGGTCTTAGTGAGCAAATCTATTTTTTTTTGAAAAGCAAGCAGTTTTGGGTTTTTGTTTTTTGTTTTTAGTGTGTAATTTATTGCCCAATAGGGCAACTGTTGCCCAGATGAGCAAACTATTTGCCTAGATAAATTGCTTTTCAAGAATTTGCTGAAGCAAATTGTAAAGTTATTTATTGGTTTGTGGACTCATTTTCTGGGCAAGCATTTACTGAAATAAATACCTAAGTTAGGCTGATAAAGACTGTCTATGTTCTAAGTCCCAACAGTTGAGTTATATTGAAACACATGGTATCAATTTCACAGAAAAGTGTAAATCTTCTTTTCAATTATCAAAGCAGGCTATTGGTATCATTGGTCCTAAATTTATTGGGGGAAAAAAAAGGTAGAGTCTGCATACTCTATCACCCAGATCTTTGGGAAACATGAAGTTATACAGGAATTTTATATATAAAAATCCATACATACTATGTAGTAAAGAATTTAACCTGCCCAAGGAGAGGTCTGGCCTTTTCTTTCAGCTTCTGAGAGGTAATCACTAATATTTTGGAATATCCTGCCTGATAAAAGTGCTTGTTTACTTGGGGGCCTTGGGACACACTAAGTTGTCTACCATTGTGATTTCTGGTAAGGATCCCAGTCTAATTGTATCAACTGGACCACCAGATGGCCTGGAGGGTGAGGTCAGCCATGTGGACAGTTAACCATGTCCTGGTAATAAAGTCCAGGTAAAGACTCTACCCATTATGTGTCCTGAGTAACCTCTTGTTGCCAAAACTACATGCATTTGTCATACATAATTGCTGGAAGGAGAGGACAATTGGAAACTCCATGTTTGGAAACTTTTAGACGCTGCCCATGGGTCTCTTCCCTTCACTGATATTAATCTGTGTCCTTTTATTATAACAAACCATAAATGTGAGTATGACTGCTTTCAGTGAACTCTGTGAACCCATCCAGGAAATTAACAAAGCTAAGAGTGACCCTGGCAACCACTGAATTTGCAACCGGTGTCAGAAGTGATGTTGATCTTGTGGTCTGTTTCATAACTTTGCATATACATATAGACATGTATATATTTAATATATGTATGTGTATATACATATATACATACACATACATACATATATACTTGCCTTCCTCACTTTTAATATATGAGATATGAAAATGTTACTTTTATAGATGCTACATAGTATATATCTATCATACAGATGTATCAAGAATTCAATCATGAATAATAATTCATCTTTTAAAATAGTCTTGCAGAAGTTTTCATTTACGAATGAGCACTAAAATATTATTATTTTGAGGTTTTCTAGTTTATTTTCATATAATTCAGTCAAAACTGTATAAAATATTACATCAGTGCTCTCTTGAAATGCTTACACATAGTTTAGTATAGATGTATTATTATTTCTCTATTTTAAAACTTTAAAGGCATTTCTTTAATATTAACCAATGTTTCTTATAAAAAGATTTGTATGATAAACAATTTCTTTCATTCAAAAGAAATAGAAACTTGGTTTAATTAAAGGGAAAAATATGACTGCAGATGATTTTCTCTGTAAGATTTTATTATTTTCCTTTGGTTAATTGGGATAATTTTATTTTACTTTAGCAACCAGAAAACTAAGAATCAAATTGAAGCCCAATGTAAAATATAGTCACAATCAGATAATTAAGGTTAAAGCCTTTAATATCTGTATCTAAATATTTTCCTAAATGCTAGCACAATGTTTCTGAAACAGAACTGATTATTATTTACTAATGGCAAATAATGCACCCCAGTTTTCCTATGTCATAATTTCCCCCCTCAAGCGTGATGTGATGAGAAGCAGATATCACCCTAATATACCAGGTCAGGATTATAGGTAAGGAATAATAATAATAAAAATGAATCTGTGCTTTTATTAGAATTGAGAGACAGCTGATGTTTCACCCCTTCCCATTTTGAGAGTCTCCTTAGGAACATAAGGAGAGGGTCCTAGGTCCTCTTGCTTTGTAATGTAAATAAATTTCATCAGGGGAAGGGGTATGGTGCCTGGCTGGCTCAGCACATCACTTTTTTTTTTTTTTTTTTTTTTAATTTTTTTAATGCTTATTTATTTTTGAGAGAGACAGAGTGCGAGTGGGGAAGGGGCAGAGAGAGAGGGAGATACAGATTCTGAAGTAGGCTCCAGGCTGTCAGCCCACAGCCCGATGTGGGGCTTGAACTCACAAACGGTGAGATCATGACCTGAGCTGAAGTCAGACACCTAGCCAACTTACCCCCCAGACACCCCCTCAGCACACCACTCTTGATCTCAGGGTTGTGAGTTCAAGTCCCACATTGCTCGCAGACATTACTTAAAACTTTAAAAAAAAATTCTTCACTGGGGACGTAAACCTGGAGTTTCCAGCCTTACAACCCAGGGATGTCTCTGCCACTGCTTTACCAACTGAGTTTATGTAATATTCTCAATTCTTTATTGTTGTTTCAAAAATATTCACAGCATCTTCACTGGGAGTAGAATCTATCTCAACAAGCCACTGATTTTGATCCATAAGAAGCAACTCTTTCATCCTTTGAAATTTTATCATGAAATTGCATGATGTAAATTCATTTACATCTTCAGGCTCCCTTTCTAGTTTTCATGCTATTTCTACCACATCTGCAGTTATTTCCTCCACTGATGCCTTGAAAACCTCAAAGTCATCTGTGAGGTTGAAATCAGTCTTCCAAACTCCTGTTCATGTTCATTTTTTACTTCTTCCAAGAATCCATTCTAAAAGGTTTTCAATGTACTTTGCCCAGATTCATCAGAGGAAACATTATCTATGGGAGACAGCTATATTTCTTCCACAATAAGACTTGAAATTTGGAATTACTTTTTGATCCATGGGTTGAAAAATAGATGTTTTGTTAGCAGGCATGAAAATAACATTAATCTCATTGAATTTCTTCATCAGAGCTCTTGGATGGCCAGGTGTATCATCAGTGAGCAGTCATATTTTGAAAGAAATGTGGTTTTTTTCTCTTTTTCTGAACAGTAGGTCTCAACAGTGGGCTTAAAATATTTAGTAAACTATGTTGTAAACAGATGTGCTTTTACTCAGGCTTTGTTATTCCACTTCCAGAACAGGAGCAGAGTAAATTTAAAATAATTCTTAAGAGCCCTAGGATTTTTGGAATGGTCAATGAGCATTGGCTTCAACTTAAATTCGCCAGCTGCATTAGCCCCTAACAAGAGAATCAGCTTATTTATTGAAGCTTTGGAGCCAGACATTGACTTCTCTCTAGCTTTGAAAGTCGTAGATGGCATCTTCTACTAGGAGGCTGTTTTCACTTATACTGAAAATCTTTTGTTTTAGTGTAGCCACCTTCATTATATTTAGATTTTCTGGATAACTTGTCACAGATTCTACATCAGTACTTGCTTTACCTTGAACTTTTGTGTTATGGAGATGGCTTCTCTCCTCAAACCTCATGAACCAACCTGTGCTAGCTTCCACCTTTTCTTTTGCAGCTTCCTCACCTCTCTCAGCCTTCATAGAATTGAAGAGAGTTGGGGTCATGCTCTGGAGTAGGCTTTGGCTTAAGGGAATGTGTGGTTGGTTTGATTTTCTATCCAGACCACTCAAACTTTCTCCATATCAGCTATAGGCTGTTTTGCTTTCTTTTCATGTGTTAAAAAGTAGTTCTTTTCATTTCCTTCAAGAGCTTTACCTTTTCATTCACAACTTGACTGTTTGGTGTAACGACCTAGTTTTTGGTCTATCTCATCTCTCAACAAGCCTCCCTCACTAAGCTTAATCATTTCTAGCTTTTTATTTAAAGTAAGAAATGTGTGACTCTTCCTTTCACTTGAACACTTAGAGGCCATTATAAGGTCATTAATTGGGCTTAATTTCAACATTGTTGTATATGAGGGAGTAGGGAGACCTTAGGAGATGGAGAGAGATGGACCAGTCAGGAGGACAGTCAGAATACATGCAACATTTATTAAGTTCACCATCTTATATGGGCACAGTTTGTGGAACCCCCAAAATTACAATAGCAACATCAAAGATGACTGATCACAAATCAACATAACAAATATAATAATAATAATAATAATAATAATAATAATAATAAAGCTTAAAGTATTTTAAGAATTACCAAAATGTGACATAGAGACACAAAGTGAGTAAATGCTGTTGGATAAATGGTGTTGATAGATTTGCTCAACAAAGGTTGCCACAAGCCTTCAATTTGTAAAAAGTACAGTATCTGTGAAGCACAATAAAATGAGGTGTGCCTTTATGCCACTTAAATTTTTGTTTTCTGTTTGTTTCTCCATTTTTGTAGAGAAAAATATTTAGTCTCTCTGTGTTCTCTTTCCTGTGGGTTCATTACATTGTAGAATTCTCTTTTTATGGTTTTTCTAAGGATAAAAAGCATACATCAAATGCAACATGTGCAACGTGTGTATGCATTACATTATATTAGAATTGATTGTTGCTATTATTTTAGAGTTTTACTAAAGTGTAGAAATCTTATGTCTCTTACTATGCCTTTAGTCTTCCTTATTTGTAACTGTCTTCAATATTGCTATAATTTTTTTATTTAACCACCAAGCAAAATTTAGAAAACTCAAAAGAAGGAAAATCTATTGGATTTACCTTTACTTACATTTTCCTATTGCTCAAGATTCCTTCTTAATCATTCTCTGAGGGTGAGTTTTCTGACAACAAATTCTCATTGTTTCTTTGTATCTGAAAATATCTTGATTTCCTTTTCATTCCTGAAGGATATTTTAACTTGATATAGGACTCTGGGTTGCCAGTTCCTAAGAAAGGAACACTGATGTATCACTTCCTTCTGGTCTCCATAATTTATAATGAGAAATTCACTTTCATTTGAATTGTGTTTCCTTCATTGATGAGGTTTTGTTTCTCTCTCACTGCTTTCAGTATCTTTAGTTCACCGTTCTCTCTGACACCACCTGGGCATCTGTGAGGGTGGATTAGGGAATTTTATTGTATCTTTGTAAGTGGTGGACATCTAGCCTCTCTACTCAGTTTTTGGTGGTATGGATTGGGGTGGGGCCAGTACTTGCTGTGTTGTTTGTCTGTAGTCTAGCAGTTTTCTAGAAGTTTTCTGTTGTCCAAAGCTGTTCCTTTCCTTGTCCTTTAGATAAAGACAGCAGGAATTTTGAAGGATTACTTGCTCCCATTGACATTTCTGAGTTTGTGGCTTCTTCAGCACAAAGTATGGGAATCATGTGGCAAAAACAAAACTTAAGACCTCAACACTGTGTCTTCCATTGGGTTGCAAGATCCATAGCCAGTCTGGTTTTGTATGTAATGTTCAGGGGGTTTAGTTGTATTTAATGAGAGAAATGTGCAGAAGTATGTTTCCTCCATCTTTCTGAAAGTGAAATCCTTCCATTGGCTTTGTAGATGGCATTTGTTTCTTTCCTCTTTCTTTCCATCTGTCATCTATATATCATCTATTATCTATCTGTCTCCAAAATGTTCCAAAATTATCTTTGGTTCATTATTCTATAATGCCTCATGCATTCCCCTCCCTATTTTCATTTTTAAACAGATTCTACACAAAAACTGCGAGGAAATCTTAAATCAGTTTTGTTCTGAGTATATGTGCAGGAAAATGTGCTCAGTTTGCTAGTTTTCTTTTATGGCATATAACATAATAGCTATACTTATTTATAGTCCATTATTCTGCAAAATAATTTAAACACCAGAGGGTTAAGTATGCAGTGACTTCCAAGGTGTATCTAGGAAATGTAATCTAATCAGGCAACTAAGATATACCCTCCAGCAAGTAGAGTATATGAAACTGTTAACCTAAGGTTAGAAATAATTTCAGAGGGAATGACTTCCAATTAAATGCAATTCCTGTCTCAGTGTAGGCGGAATCAGCACTGTACATGCAATTTTATGCATTGCAGAAATAAAACATCATCAACAAGTAATCAAAGATTCTAAACCTCATGGCCAGATTTTTCTTCTTTTCTGTTTTCTAGATGAACTCAATTTCAATCTATCTAGGACCATTTCAATAACATGGAAACATTTCTAACACAGATATCTATATTACTAAAACTGACTGATTTACATAATCAGCATATCATCAGATATTGAGTACTGGGAATACTTGTAAAAAAATGTCTAGAGCCAGAAACACTTTGTGAACAATACTGCTTGTACTATGGTTCTATAATAGTGACCAGCTGTACCTATGGAACAATCTCATTTGGTTTTTATTACTTTTTATTTTTAACTTTAGCACTAAAGTGCTGAGACAGCTAAGTAAGCACAGAACACTTTTTGAATACTAATCTCTTAGATAGCAACCTCTGTTATAGCAAATACATTTTTAATGGAAAAAAAAGATAGAAAGTTTGAACACTAAATTAATTTAGAATTTACCTTTTTTTCTTATGAGATGTAAATTTTCTACCTCATGATTATTCTTTTTATTACTTTAGTAGAGTAAATGTCATTTGCAGAACTCGTGAGCTGCTACAGAATACTATTTATAGCAAAAACAACTGCTACTTTAATCATATTGACACACTTTATGGCTATGCTGTAAAGTATTTTTTATACCTGACACTTATGACAGAAAACCAAATCAAACTAAGCCTTATGATTGCTGTTACTCTCTGAATATATGAAGCAGAAGAATGTAATAATAACTGAAAATATATTTTCAGGAATTAAGTATTCAAGAACAAGTAAAATAACTATTTAAATTTGATCAGAAACAATATGTAATTAGAAAGTGAAAGAATAAAATCTCTATCAAGTATATGATTATGCAGGTTATATTTTTTATAATTTGGAATAGGGCATATTTTCAATTATTTCTAATAGATGAAAAAACCAGAATTAATCATCTAAACATTATCATGAACTTATTTCCTTGATTCCTCAATATTCTTTAATATTTACTGAAGCTAATCACAGGTAAATTGGTGCCTAGGCTATTATTAAAACATCAGTTTAAATGCCCTGTTGTATTAATTGTAAGTGTTCACTATACAGTAATCTAGCCATCTTTATTCTAAAGGAATGTGCAAATTTCCCAAGATAACTTATATTTGAAATATCACCAGCAATCTCACCATTCTCTATTTAAGTTGAAGTACATCTAATTTAGTGGTGGGTGTAACCATCTAAATATATGGGGACTGGCCAAAATCAAATAGTCTCCTTAAGAACTGATGTCATTTTAGGGTAAGTCAGATGATTAACTGAAGGAAAGAATAGAATCTGAAAAAGTATCAGGTATTGCTTTCTGGCCAATCATTTCACCTAAGCAAACACATCAGATGGGAGATACAAACTCTTTTGATCTTTATGTTATATATTATTATTGAGATAACCTCTTAAATAATGTTTTATTGTCTACAGGGGGAAATTTTAAGTTTTTATTTTTATCAGTGATTCAAGTATTTTTCCTAAATACTGAAATAAGTGCCTTATGTGAAATATTTTATTGTATAGCGTTGTATTATTATTTATTATAATTGTAATGTTAAGTCTATATTTGTTATGGGAAGTTATTAATTTGTATGTACCCTATATAGATTTACACATTTGTGTATGTGTATACATATGTGTGTATAGATACAAATATTTTATATATAAGAGTTTGCTTTCCCTAGCTTTCACACTGTATTAGTAAATTTAGATTTTTCTTTGACCCTTTTATTATGTAATCTAATTTTCATACAATTAATAACATTGAATTTATGTATAAAAAATACCTTTACAAAACAGACGGTATTAAATTATTTATTAGTTATACAGCAAAATGTTTTCTTTTTTATTGCAGATGGTTGACATACAATATTATTAGTTTCAGATGTATATCATAGTGATTTGACAATCACACACGTGAAATGCTCACCACAATCATCACAGTTACCCTCTGTCACCATACAAAACTTATTGCAGTATTATTTACTATATTCTGTACTTTCTATCCCTGTGAATTATTTAATTTATAACTCGAAGTTTGTATCTTTTATCCTCTTTACCTGTTTCACCAATTTCTCCACCTGTCACTGGCGACAGTTTTTTCTCTGTATTTGTGAGTCTATTTTTTGTAGTTTTGTGTTTTGTGTTTTAGATTTCACATATACGTGAAACCATACAGTATTTGTCTTTCTCTGTCTGATATATTTCTCCTAGCATAATACCCTCTAGGTCCATCCATGTTGTCACAAATGGCAAGATTTCATTCTTTCTTCTGGTGGAGTAATATTTCATTGTATAAATACACAACATCTTCTTTATCCATTCATCTATTGATGGACATTTAGGTTGCCCCCAATCTTGGCTATTGTAAATAATGCTGTAATAAACATAGGGGAACATATATATTTTTAAATTACTGATCTTGATTTTTCAGGTAAAAAACCTGAAGTGTAGTTATTGGATCATATGGCATTGCTAATTTTACTTTTTTGAGTAACCTCTATACTGTTACGCATAGCAGTTGATCCAACGTACATTCCTAACAGTGCATGAGGTTTTCTTTTTCTACACATGCTCATCAACATTTCTTATTTTTGTCTTTTTGATACTAGCTATTTCTGACAGGTCTGAGGTGATATCTCATTGTGGTTTTGATTTGCATTTCCTTGATTAGTAATGTTGAGCATCTTTTCATGTGTCCGTTGACCATCTGTATGTCTTCTTTGGAAAAAAATATTTATATAGGTCCTCTGTCCATCTTTAAATCAGGTGTGTGTGTGTGTGTGTGTGTGTTCAGTTGTAGACACTTTTTACATATTTTGGACCTTAACCCCTCATTGGATGTATCATTTGCAAATATGTTCTCTCATATTTGAGGCAACAGTAGGCTGCCTTTGAGTTTTCTTGATGGTATCTTTCTCTCTACAAAAGTTTTTTTTTAGTTTAATGTAGTTCCATTTGTGTATTTTTGCTTTTGTTTTCCTTGCTTGAAAAGGCAGATACAGAGAAATGTTTCTTAAGGCCAGTGTCAATGAGATTACTGCCTATACTTTCTTTTAGTTTCATGGTTTTAGGTCTCCTATTTAGTTTTTTTAATCCATTTTGAGTTTATTTTTGTGTATGATATGAGAAACTGTTCTAGTTTCCTTATTTAGCTGTCCAGTTTTCCCAACCCTTTATTAAAGATACCATATTTGCCCCATTGTATATTCTTGCCTTATTTCTCATAGATTAATTGACCATATAAGTGTGAGTTTGTTTCTGGGCTCTCTATTCTATTGATCTGTGGGTCCATTTTTGTGTCAGTACCGTAGTGTTTTGATTACTACAGTTTTTTTCTTTATTCTCAAGATAACTTTGACTATTTGAGGTTTTGTGGTTCCATATAAATTTTAGGATTATTTGTTCTACTTCTGTAAAAAGTACTATTATTATTTTGATAAGGATTACATTGAATCTGTATATTGCTTTGGACATTTTAACAGTATTTTCCCAATTCATGAACATAGTATATCCTCCCTTTATTTGGGTTGCAATTTTTTTCATCAATGTCATAGTTTTCAGAGTACAGGTCTCTCATCTCTTGGTTAAATTTATTACTACGTATTTTATTCTTTTGCTACAAAAGAATATTGTATTCCTATTGTAAATAGAATTGTTTTCTTACTTTCTATTGTACTTTGTTACTGGTATATAGAAATTCAACCAATTTCTGTACATTTTTTATCCTGCAACTTTACTGAATTTATATCTTCTAAGTTTTTTGGTAGACTCTTCAATGTTTTCTGTGTCAAGTGTCATATCTTTGGCAAATAGTGAGATGTTTTACTTCTTATCAGTTTAGATAAATTTTCTTTTTTGCTATGTTTGTTGTGGCTAGGACTTCTAGTCCTATGTTGAAAATTAAGTGGTGAAAGTGGACATCTTTGTCTTATTTCTGATCTTGGAGGAAAAGATTTAAGCTTTTCACCATTGAGTATGATGTTATTTGTGGGTTTGTCGCATATCGCCTTTATTATATTGAGGTGTTTTCTCTCTATAGCCACTTGATTGAGAGTTTTTATCATGAACAGACATTGAATTTTATCAAATGTTTTTTGTATTTGTTGAAACAATCATATGATTTTATCCTTTGTTTTGTTGATGCAGTGTACCACATTAATTTGCAGATATTAAACCATGCTTGCATCACTGGAAGAAATGCCAGTTGATCATATTGAATGATCCTTTTAATATATTGTTGGTTTTCTCATATTTGGTTGAAGATGTTTACATCTCTGTTTGCCAGGATAATTACCTGTCATTTTTTTGTAGTGTCTTTTTTTTTTTTTTTTTTTTTGGTTTAGTATCAGGGTAGTGCCAGACTTATAGAATGAATTTAGAAGAATTTATCCTTTTTTGTGGGGGTGGGTAGTTTTAGAATCAGTATTAACATTTTTCTTTTTTCTTTTTCTTTTTTTTTTTACTTAAATTGATGATGTATTTTATATGTATTTATGTATTTATGTATTCATTTATTTATTTTAATATAATTTATTGTCAAATTGGCTTCCATACAATACCCAGTGCTCATCCCAACAAGTGCTGTCCTCAATGCCCATCACCCACTTTCCCCTCTCCCCCAACCCCCATCAATCTTCAGTTTGTTCTCTGTATTTAAGAGTCTCTTATGGTTTTCCTCCCTCCCTCTCTGTTTGTAGATATATATATATATATATATGTATCCATATATATACATATATATGTATATGTATATATGTGTATATATATATATATGTATGTGTATATATGTATATATATATGTATCCATATATATCTATCCATCCTTCCCCTATGGACTTCTGTTAAGTTTCTCAAGGTCCACATATGAGTGAAAATATATGATATCTGTTTTCTCTCACTGATTTTTTCATTTAGCATAATACCCTCCAGTTCCATCCATGTTGCTGCAAATGGCAGGATTTCATTCTTTCTCATTGCCAAGTGGTATTCCATTATATATATAAACCACATCATCTTTATCCATTCATCAGTTGGTGGACATTTAGGCTCTTTCCCTAATTTGCCTATTGTTGAAAACCCTGCTATCAGGGAAATACAAATCAATGCCACACTGAGATATCACCTCACACCAGTCAGAGTGGCTAAAATGAGCAAATCAGGAAACTATAGATGCTAGTGAGGATGTGGAGAAATGGGGACCCTCTTGCACTGTTGGTGGAAATGCAAACTGGTGCAGCTGCTCTGGAAAATAGTGTGAAAAATTAAAAGTAGAACTACTCTATGACCCAGCAATAGCACTGCTGGGAATTTACTCCCGATTTATGAGAGTGCTGATGGATAGGGGCACAGGTATTAACTTTTTTCTTAAATGTTTGATAGAATTTACTTGTGAAGCCATTTGGTCCTGGACTTCCATTTGCTGGGACTTTATTTATTATTGATTAAGTTTCATTACCAGTAATCAGTCAATCCAGATTTCCTGTCTTCCTGGTTCACCCTTGGAAGATTGTATGTTTCAATGAAAGTATCTATTTCTTCTGTTGTCCAGTTTGTCATTTAAGTTTAAACTTATTGAACTAGCCCTGCATTTTTAATCCCCCCTTCACATTTTATGTATATGATGTCATATTTTACATCTTTTTATAGATATAATTTCACTACTTTTGTCTTTTAACTTTTATACTAGCTTTAAAAGTGATTAATTTACATGTTTGCTTTTATCAGTATAATTTTTTCATTTCACAATTTTCTTACTCCTGGTTATGGCATTTTCTATTCTGTTTAAATATGTCCCCTTACCATTTCTTTTTTTTTTTTTTTCAACGTTTATTTATTTTTGGGATAGAGAGAGACAGAGCATGAACGGGGGAGGGGCAGAGAGAGAGGGAGACACAGAATCGGAATCAGGCTCCAGGCTCTGAGCCATCAGCCCAGAGCCTGACGCGGGGCTCGAACTCACGGACCGCGAGATCGTGACCTGGCTGAAGTCCGACGCTTAACCGACTGCGCCACCCAGGCGCCCCTCCCCTTACCATTTCTTATAGAGTATTCTCAGTTGTAAGGTTTTTTCTTTTTTTTTTTCTTTTTTCTTTTTTCTTTTCAACACTTTGAATTTATCATGCCACTTGTTTCTTGCCTGTAAAATTTCTGCTGAAAATCAGCTAATAGTCTTATGGGGCTTGTCTTATATGTAGCTAGTTGTTTTTCTTTTGTTGACTTTCTATTTAAAATTTATTTGTCTTGAGAGAGAAGGGGGCAAGGACAGAGAGAGAAGGAGGGAGAGAGAATCCCAAGCAGGCATTGCACTGTCAGTGAGCCTGATGCAGGGCTCAAACTCAGGAACCATAAGATATGACCTGAGCTGAAACCAAGAGTCTGATGCTCAACCAACTGAGCCACCCAGGTGCCTCCTCTTGCTACTTTTAAGATTTTATCTTCATCACTACTTTTTGTCATTGTAATTATTTTGTGTCTTGGTTTGGCCCTTTTGTGGTTCAACTTGTTAGACACTCTCTGTGCTTCCTGGATCTGGATGCCTGTTTCTTTACCCCAGATTAACGGAGTTTTAATCTATTATTTCTTCAAATAAGTTTTCCGCTCATTTAACTCTTCTGAGACCCCTATAATGTGAATTTTAGTATGCTTGCTGTCCTAAAAGTACTTTAACCTATTTTCTTTTTTCTGTTGAGCTTGGGTGGTTTTCATTACCCTGCTTTCCAGATCACTGATTCATTCTTCTACAACTTCTAATCTGCTGTTGATTCCCTCTAGTGTATTTTTCAACTCAGTTATTGTATTCAACTCAGATTCATTTTTTTTTTCTATTCATGATCTCTTTGCTGAAATTTTCTTATGGAGTTTGTTTCTAGTTCCTTAAAGCTGGTGAGAATCTTTGTAGTCATTACTTTGAACTTTTTATCAGGTAAACTGCTTACTTTTATTTTATTTCTTTTTCCAAAGTCTTGTTTTTATCTTTAACTTATAGAATATTTCTGTCTCCTCATTTTGTTTATGTGAATTAGGAGAAACAGCTACTTTTGTCAGTCTTCAAGGAAGGAACTTACATAGGAATGTCCCCTGTGTAGATTGAATATGCCTGGTGGCTTTGGTGGGCTGAAGCTGTAGGTGAGTTCTGGAGCATTCTTCACCAGGGCTGCCATGGTGAGACAGCTGGAGCCAAAATAGAGATAGGTCAGTTGTTTCCAGCACCATCCTGGTAGATGGCTGGCACTAAAATGGGAATGAGCTGGTGCCTCCTGAGATATTCTGTGCAGGGGACACTCTGTTGAGATGGCTGGAGATTAAGCAGATGTAGGGTGGATTATTTTTTTGTTTTTTTTTTCCCCTGTGTCACCTGGTGAAATACCTGGGGGTGTCTTGGTGTGTACTGCATTGGAGCCACCTTGGTGGAATGGCTAGACCTTAAGTGGTATGAATGAGTGGGGGTGGGGGGAGTACCTTAGGGCATGGCTAGAGCTAGCATGATTCAGGGGTCTAAGACTCACTGAGGCAGTAGGTCAGCTAGAGAGTACCCAGACCTTACGCTCATCTGTGCTATCAAGGTGATGGGAGAATGCAAGCAATGGCACTCACCAGCACCATTCATCCCAGAGATAGCTCCAGCAGTTCCCCCACCATTTGGCAAATTCTCTAGTGTTAGTAAATAGGTTTACTTTTCTTAAACTCTAATTGCCCTTTAAATTATTTGTATTTTTTTTTCTCTGTCTAGGGCAGGTGAATCTGCTTATAGGTCCCTCAGTACTATCTTTCCCTCTAATGTGTTTTGCAGTATGGGCCCAGGTAGGGTTCCTGTTGATATTGTGTCATCTCTCCTGCCATTCTCTTTGTGGTTCCTCTATACTTTGTTATGCAGGAGCTATGCAATTGTCCCTCAGTTCTTTTTCAGAAAGAATTGCTCAATATGTAGGTGTAGATTTGGTGTGTATATGGGAGGTGATTATCTCAGAGTCTTTCTATGCTTCATCTTGGACCTTCCTTGTTTATTGTTAGTGTTATAATTATTTTTTGTCATCTAGTCCCTGAATATTTGTTTGAGACATACTCTTAAAATTTTCAAAAAATGAGTATCTATTTTGGAGATAAGAATAAATGGAAGTAATATTTAAATGTTTCCATTTTCCTTGTTAAACTATTAAGCTTTTTATTTTGAACTAATTGTAAACTTACAGAAATGTTGCAAAAATAGCGTAGATAATTCCATTATATCTCTTAACCAACTTCATCACATGATTCAAAAGGAAATATGAACCTTGGAGAAACTCACAGAACATGACTCCATCTCAGAAGCAGTCTTAACCTAGATCTTGCCACTGTACAAGGTCAAAGCTACAGAACTGAACTATGCTACATGATTAATGACTTTGAAATAAAATTTTGGAGAATGTGATTTTATTTTAGCTATCTTTTGTATCTTTTTTTCATGAGTGCAAGTAGTATGTTTATTTTCTCAAAAATGGATATTAAGCTGAAACAAGATAGGAAAGTCCTCAACCATCACTCATATTCATTGCTAACTTCTTAGGGCATCCAAGGTTCAGAAACTTCCTGAGACCTAAAGAATCTGTTTCATTGATTATATGTTTTTCTCTCTGTGAGTGTGTGTGTGTGTGTGTGTGTGTGTTGCATTTTGCAGTACAAGTTAATGCATTTTAATCATATAAATAACATTTTAAACAGTGGTTATGTTAAACTAATTAGGAGATAGTTATTGTAATTAATAACATTATTTAATTTTAACTATATACTCTATTTGTTTTGTTGGCAGTCTTTTTTTTAGTTTTCATTCAGCTAAAAATAATGGTGAAACTCTCTTTTCATAGTATCCCAGACATTGCTATCTAATTTATTTTGCTGCTTATATTTCCTATTACTATATGTACCTTTATATTGTATTCACTTTTGCTTTTCCCTTAGCCTTGAAAGCTTTGCATCTGTAATGATTTGTCCACATCGTATTGCTTCCCTTCTGCTCTATTGTAAACTTAAATTTCCCGTATTGTATATTTTGCTATTACTTTGGTCATAACACAAGAAGAGCCCTTATTATGTTTTATTACATTTAGCTTTATGATCTTCTCTGTCCTTTGCTAGATAATGACTTACACCAAGCAAGGCCACCTAGGCATGTGTACATCCACAGAGCACAGAATAATTTCTGGAATGTAGTGGATATTCAATATAGAGATTTTGATTCAACAAATGAATGAGGTTTCATAACTAAGATAAAGTGAAAAGAATGTGATTGTATAGTTCTTCATTAAAATAGCACATTTTAAGTATTAACCAATTCAATGTTAGCCAAAGCTAGATAGATATTTAAGTGGGAATTTGACAGGGTATCACACTGTGGATGGAGGTGTTATGGGGAAGATTTTTTTTTTCTTTTTCTTAAGAGTTTAGTATTGCATTTACTTTCTAGTGTTAAAAATGTTATTTGGGTAACACTACATGCAATTAGACAAGATAAAGACAAAAATGGCTTCAGCGTCTCTTTATTTCTGTCTGATTAATGAATGGTTGACATTGTTAAAGTGCTTACTGCAGGCAGATCTAAATTCTTTGCATGTATAAATTCTTCTAATCCTGACATGTTTTCTGTGATGAAAGATACTGTTATTCTTCTAATTTAAAGATACAAATCTGTCACAGAGGCTAGACTTACCAAAGAACAGTCAGGTAGGATGTTACACGGCTCAGCAGCCAGGGGTCTGGCTGCAGACCGTGGGTTACTCCTATGTTGCACTGCTCCTCAGTACTGACAAGAGCAAGCTGTAGAAGGAGCAATGGGTTAGAGCAAAGATGGGAACAACGATGCCTTGAGAGTCATATCCTAATAATTGAGGCAAAATAAGAGTTTGCATTGTTAGACTCACCATATTATTTCTAGTTTTCTTTATTTGCTTGAATCCTCGCTTTCTTCCTGTATTCTCTTCTTTCACCCACAGAAAATAAGGTCAACATCTAGGTACCAGAACATTATCTTAAAGCTAAAGGGATGGCTGGCATAAATTCTATGGATTTAGTGCAAAATAAGTGTAAGAATATGTGTGTGTATCTACCTACACACACACACACACACACACACACACACACACACACACACACACAC
>NW_024412400.1:56840123-56901439 GCF_014898765.1 Herpailurus yagouaroundi
CACACACACACACACACACACACACACACACACACACACACACACACTGTATAGCTGGTAGTCCCATTTCAAAGTGTTTGCTTCTTTGCATCTCTGACATGCTGAGATCTATTTTTTTTTCAATGACTGGAGGAGATTTCAACTCTATATGTATCTCCTAGAAAAGTGCTAATTTTCTTGGCAAGTCAAGAACAGAACATCTGCTTTTATTGACTCTTTAGTTGAAAAACAATAAGAAAACCTTATCTTTTTCTGTGCTGGTGATATGACTGTAATACCCTACTGCATATTAATGACTCTCTAGATCCATCCTTGTTTGAATTTGAATGGTCAGAAATAAAATGATGCAATATTGAGTTACAAAACAGTAGTAAACCATATTTGCTAAATACTTTCTTCACCAAATGGAAACATACATATATGATATAACAGTAAAATGAATGAAACATTTTAAAAGGAAGTTCTTGTTTATAATGTTCCTTCCCTAGTTACATGACAGCTAATGTAGTATTCATGGTCAAATTTAACTTTTGAGACCATCTGCTCTATGCAAGATGTCATAGAAATAAAAGCTGTTTTGAAATGAAAAGAGAACAAAAATCTTATTCAGAGAACACCTCCCAGCTGTGTTACCAGTTACTGTGTAATCATCTTTCATTATACATGCTGTATGGGGTACAGAGGATGATTAGAAATGCAAACCTGATGTTCTGGATTTGTACATCTCTTTTAGGGACAGATCGGCTCAGCAAGGAATTTAGCCTCAGATTTTGATTGTGTCTCATGAAATGTTTTGCTAAGTCACTAATATTTGTTGAGTGAACATTTTCATATTCTAAGAAACAACCCAAAGACAACTTCTAAAATTCTTGTATTTATAGAATACTCAACACTAACCAGCATGAGACTAAGCAAAATTAGGACCATACTATGCTGACAGTTCAGAGCCTGGAGCCTGCTTCAGATTCTGTCTCCCTCTCTCTCTCTGCCCCCTCCCTCATTCATGCCCTGTGTCTCAAAAATGAGGATTAAAAAATTTAAAAATCAGGACCATACTATTATTTCCTTTTTTCTTCCAATTTCCACTAAAAGGATGAAAAGCATAGTAAAACCAGTGCTGCAAATATTTAGAATCTATGTATCTATATATTGTCTTCTCAAGGTCAAAAACTTGTCAGTTTTGGAGGGCATCTTCTCAGATATTCTACACTTTTGAGAGCACAGTTGTAGAATATAACTAGGTAATGTCTTAAATAGGGAAATAATATGTATATTTTGTAGCTTACTTTTGCATTTCGTTTATTTCAGATCATTCCATAGTGGGTAGTTAAGAGCTGATTCATTGTATGAGTACTGCATTGCAGACGTATTTCCAATTGTTCCAGATGTCCATTGCTATGGAACTACTGTACAATTCAAATTTACTGGTTAAAATGTCAATGATTTTATTGTATCTCATCATTTTTGAATAAGGTATATGCATAAGACCTAGCTAGGTGATTTTCCTGGTTCACATTGTATAAACTGGTTACTTGGTAATAATTACTTGATGCCAGGATGGATGATAGAAGATAGATATCCCCACATGTCTGTGGCCTTGGTGGAGATAGTTGGAGAACTGACTTCAGATGGCCCCTGTCCAAGTGGTCTCAAGGCTTCCCTATGTGGTACCAGTATTGTAATTGGCTTTCTTACAAAACAGTTCAGAGCATTATGATACCAAAGTGGATGATGCCAATCTTTTCAAAGGGGATGCCCCACACTGATACAGCTTCATTCTTTTGGACAGAGGGTAGTCATAGATCAGAACAGATTTAAGGATAGAGGACATAAGTTCTTCTTAATAGGAGGAGGAATATTAACCCATGGTCATTTTTAATCTGCCATACCAGTTTTTGGTCAAACAACAAACTTTAATAATTATTCTTGTGTAGACATTTTTGTGATTATAGTAGTAGACACATTCTTACAAGTGATATTGATGAATTATAAAATGCTGATTTGCATTTATGATTTTGACAGATATTACTCTTTTTGTGGAAGTATTGTACAACATATGGATCTTTCTTTATCTCAACACTGCCTAACACAAAAGGTGTTCTCAAATACTTAAAAAACATAGCACTGAAATGTAGAGGGCAGGGTGAAGAGATGAAGAAATTTATAGAAACAGAAAAATAGTAGAGCAAGTAAGAAATCCAATATTTAAAAGTCATTCAATTTCCTGTTATCTGTATCTTCTCTGTTAAAATTATATAAGTAGATTATATGATTTCTTAGGATTACAAAAGGATACTAGTAGAATGGACCTATGATTGTATATATTTTAAGATTTTGTAAAGCATTATAATGAAGCAAAAATTTAAAGACATTTTTTAATTTTTTTTTAAAGTTTATTTATTTTTGATGGAGACAGAGTGTGAGCATGAGCCGGGTAGGGGCGGAGAGAAAGGCAGACACAGAATCTGAAGTGGGCTCCAGGCTCCAAGCTGTCAGCACAGAGCCTGACGTGGGGCTCCAACTCATGATCTGTGAGATCATGACCTGGGCCAAAGCCAGACGCTTAACTGACTGAGCCACCCAGCTGCCCCAAAAATTTAAAGACATTTCAAGAGAACATGCAAAATCTGAGGTCCATAAATACTTCAAAGTTGTTTTTTTTTTTTTTTTTTTACTCCTTAATGCTTGCTTAGCAATTAGAGCTAGCTTAATTTTATATGATCATCTTTACTAACGCAAGTATTGAGAATAATTTTTGAGAACATAATACATATGATTTGATTATAATAGTATCTGTTTAAATATTTATATAACTATTTATTGTAATATCCAAAAAGACATTAGATATTCTAGAGAGATCAAATTAGTCAACAAGACATATTGTCAATAGCTTGCCATTTGCTTCATTTAAGTGAGATCAACATTTTGAAATTGTTAATATCATCCATATTTAATTTATATATCTATAGTAAATGGTAAGCCCAAATTTATTGTATGATATCATGAAAGACATACAAAATATAAAGTTACATGAATATACATGAAAATCTTATGAAAGTTTAAAATCTGGCTTCAGAATTCCTGTGATCATAGGTATCACATATAATAAAAAAATATTTGGTGAATATGTCTCAACTCCTAAAGTTTTGACTTCAAGAAGATATTAAGGAAAATTTCAACCGATATATGACAACTTATGAATGTTGTATAAATGACTCTTATTTCCAAGACCAGTTAAAGTGTGCATGGGAAAAATATTATCTAAAATATGAAGTCAGATGTACTTGAGTGTTACAAAAAAACCCTGAGTTTTCCTATATCCCCTTTAATATTTGTTGTTTATTTTATTTTACTTTTTAAGGCAATTTTATTTGGGGTAATTTTTTTAAATTTCAAGAATAATATATCCTAATTAATTTTTAATTACAGTATAATTAACATGCTATATTAGTTTCAGGTGTATGATATACTGATTCACCAATTCTACATTACACATTGCTGATCCTGATAAGCATACTATTAATCCCCTTTACCCAACCCCCCAGTCCATCTTCCCTCAGGTAACCACCAGTTCTCTATATTTAGTCTGTAGTGCTTTTGTTTTGTTTCTTAAGTTACACCTATGAGGAAATCATATGGTACTTGTCTTCCTCTGACTGACTTATCTAACATTATACCCTCTACATCAAACCTATGTTGTTACAAATGGCAAGATTTCATTATTTTTATGGCTGGAAATATTCCATTGTGTGTGTATCTTCTTTTTTAAAATTTTTAAGTTTTTATTTAGTTTCTGTAGAATTTTGTGATCCATCACTTATATACAATACCAGGCGCTCATCACAAGTGCCTTCCTTAATACCCATTTAACCCACCCCCCGCTGACCTCCCCTGGAGCAAACCTTGGTTTATTGTCTATACTCAGTTTTATGGTTTGCCTGTCTTATTTTCCTCCATGTTCATCTATTTTGTTTCTTAAATTCTACATAGTATATGCGTTTTCTTTATCCATTCACCCATGCATGGACCGTTGGGCTGATTCCATATTTTGGCTATTGTAAACAATGCTACAATAAATATAGGTGCGCATATATCTTTCTGAATTAATGTTTTTGTATTCTTTGGGTAAGTATCCAATAATGGAATTACTGGATTTAACTTTATGGGAACCTCCATACTGTTTTAGATAGTGGCTGCATAAGTTTGCAATACCCCCAATTCTTGCTATTTCTTGATTTTAGCCATTCTGACAGATGTGAAGTAATAGCTTATTGTGGTTTCCCTAAAACACTGAGTGATGTTGAACATCTTTTCATGTGTCTGTTTCCCATCTGTATTTCTTTGGAAAAATGTCTGTTCATGTCTTCTGCCCATTTTTTAATTGCAGTATTTGCTAATATAGCAAATGTTTTTTATATACTTTGGAGACAAACCCCTTATTAGGTATGTCATTTTCAAATGTCTTCTCCAACTCAGTAGGTTATCTTTTTGTTTTGTTGTTTCCTATGCTGTGAAAAAGCTTGTACTTTTGATATAGTCCAAATAATTAATTTTTCTTTTGTTTTCTTTGCCTTAGGAGACATCCAGAAAAAAAGGTTGCTATGGCCAATGTTACAGAAATTATTGTCTGTGCTCTCTTCTTGGATTTTTATAGTTTCCCATCTCACATTTATGCCCTTAATCCATTTTAAGTTTATTTTTGTGTATGGTGTGAGAAGGTGGTCCAGTTTAGTTCTTTTTGCATGTAGTTGTCCACTTTTCCCTGAACCACTTGTTGAGAGACTATTTTCTCCATTGCATATTCTTATGCCCTTTGTCAAAGATTAACAAATTGTGAGTTTATTTGGGGGCTCTTTATTCTGTTCCATTGACCTATGTGTCTATTTTTGTGTCACACTGTACTGTTTAGGTTATTATAGATTTGTAGTATATCATGAAATCTGGTACTGTGATACTTCTCATTTTCTTCTTTTTTTTTTTTTTTTGATAGATACTGAATTAAATCTGTAGACTGTTTTGGGTAGTATGGATATTTTAACAATATCTGTTCTTCCAGTCCATGAACATGGAAAGTCTTTCCATTTGTTTGTGCTGTGCTCAATTTCTTCCATCAGTGTTTTCAGACTACAGGTCATTCACCTCCTTGGTTAAGTTTATTCCTACGTATTTTGTGATTTTTGGTGCCATGGTGAAAGGGAGTTTTTTTCTTAATTTCTCTTTTTGCTACTTCATAATTAGTGCACAGAAATTCAAGGGATTTCTGTATGCTGTGACCTTACTGAATTCAATAATTCGATCTTGTGGTTTTTAGGTGGAATCTTGAGTCTTTTATATATCAACAGAAAATAGTGAAAGTTTTACTCCCTTCTTATCAATTTGGATGACTTTTATTTCTATTTCTTGTATGACAGCTGTGGCTAGGACTTCCAGTACCATGTTGAATAAAAGCAGTGAAAGTAAACATCCTTATCTTTTTCTGATCTTTGAGGAACAGCTCTGTTTTTTTCCCCATTCAGTATGATAGGGAGTTTTTCATATATGGACTTTATTATGTTGAAGTATGTTTCCCCTAAATCTACTTTGTTGAGAGTTTTTTTTTTATCATGAATGGATATTGTATTTTGCCAAATGTCTTTTCTGTATCTACTGCTATAATTATATGGTTTTTATTTTTTCCCTTAATGTGATGGATCACATTTTTGATTTGTAAATATTGAACCACCTCTGCATCCCTCGAATGAAATACAATTGATCATGGTGAAAAATTTGTTAATGTATTGCTTTTTTTATAGTTCTTTTACATTTATTTATTTTTGAGAGATAGAGTGAGACAAAGTGAGAGTAGAGGTGGGGAAGAGAGAGAGGGAGACACAGAATCTAAAGCAGGCTCCAGGCTCTGAGCTGTTAGCACAGAGCCTGATGCAGGGCTTGAACCCACAAACCTGTGAGATCATGATCTGAGCCGAAGTCAGATGCTTAACCAACTGAGCCACCCAGGCACCCCATTTAATGTATTGTTTAATTAGTTTTTCAGATATTTTGTTGAGGATTTTAGCATTTATCTTCATCCAAGATATAGGCACATGTTTTTCTTCTTTGCAGTGTCTTCATCTGGTTTTGGCATCAAGGTAATGCTGGCCTCATTGAATGAATTTGGACCTTTCCTTCCTCTTCCACTTTCTGGAATAGTTTGAGAAGAATAGGTAGTAACTCTTTTTTTTTTTTTTTTTTTTTTTACAAGTGTTGTAGAATTTACTGTGAAGCCATCTGGTCTTGGACTTTTGTTCATTGGGAGGTTTTTTTTTTTTTCTTTATTTTTTTAAGTAGTCTTCACACCTGTGTAGAGCCCAATATGGGACTTCATCTCACAACCCTGAGTTTAAGACCTGAGCTAAGATCAAGTGTTGGAGATGTAACTGACTAAGCCACCTAGCCACCCCTGTTGGTAGTGTTTTTGATTACTGATTCAGTCTCCTTGATGTTAATCAGTCTGTGCAAATTTTCTGTTTCTTCCTGATTCAATTTGGGACATTATATTTCTCTAGGAATTTATCCATTTTTTCTAAAATATCCAATTAGTTGGCATGTAAGTTTTCATAATATTCTCCTATAATCCTTTGTATTTGTGGTGTCAATGATTTCTCCTTCATTTATGACTTTATCTGACTCTTTTTTTTTATGAGTGTGGGGCTAATGACTCACCAATTTCCTTGCTCTTTCAAAGACCTAGGTCTTGATTTCATCATGTTCAATTTTTTTTTAAGTCTCTCTATCATTTACTTTAGTTCTATGCTGTATTATGTCCTTTCTACTGGTTTTAAGCTTTGTTCCTCTTTAGTGTAAAGTTACATTGAGATTTCTCTTCATTCTTGTGTAGGCCTATATTGCTATACACTTCCCTCTTAGAATAGCTTTTGCAGCATCGTATTATCCTTTTGGTTTGTCTCCATGTATTTCATTTAATTTACTCTTTATTAGTTGAGACATTCATTGTTTAGTAGCATGTTATCTAACTTCTATGTGTTTGTGTCTTTCTAGATTTTTTTTTTTTTTGGTTGATTCCTAGTGTCATAATAGCATCGTGGTTGGAAAAGGTTCATCTGACTTCAGTCTTTTGAATTTGCATAAACTTGTCTGTGGCCTAACAGGAGATCTATTCTCTAGAATATTCCATGTGCATTTGAAAAGAAAATGTATTTTATTCTGTTTGGATACAATGTTCTGAATATATCTTTTAGATCCATCTGGCCAAGGTGTCATTCGAAGCCACTGTTTCCTTGTTGATTTTCTGTTGGATGATCTATCCATTGATGTAAGTGGGGTATAATATAATACTATTATTTTATTACAATTGATTTCTTGTTTTATGTCTGTTATTAGCTCTTTTATGTATTTGGGTGTTTCATGTTGGATTGTTTCCTTTATGATTAGGTAATATCCTTCTTTGCCTCTTGTTATGGTCTTTTAAAGTCTATTTTGAGCAATATAAGTATTGCACTCCAGCTATCTTTTTACTTCTATTTGCATGATAAATACTTTTCCATCCTTCACTTTCAATCTGCATTTGTCTTTAGGTCTGAAATGAGGCAGCATATAAATGTATAAAATTGCTTTTTTATACAGTCACCTCATGTCTTTGTCTTTGGGCATTTAGTCTATTTAAATTCAAAGTAATTATTGATAAGCATGTGTTTATTGCCATTTTGTTACTTGTTTTATGATTGGTTTTATAGTTCTTTCTTCTTGCTCTATTTCTTTGTAATTGTATGTTGTTGTTGTTTAGTATAATTCTTGGATTCCTTTCTCTTTGTTTATTGTGTGACAGGTTTTTGGTGCATTGCTACCATTAGGTTCATATATAATATTTTATGTGTATAGCAATCTATATTAAGTTGATGGCCACTTAAGTTTGAACCCATTCTGAGTACTAAATTTTTACTCCTTGCCCACATTTTATGTATATGCCACACTTTACATTCTTTTTTATTAATTTTTGACTGATTTTTGTAAATGTAAAACCATTATGTAGGCTAAAGTAGTAAAAGCAATTATAAGTGATTAATGTACTCTATTATATGTTTGCATTTATACGTGGATTTTTTTCATCTCATAATTTTCTTATTCCTACTTACAATCTTTTCACTCAGAATTTTCTTTGTTTTTTATTGTAAGGCTGGTGTAGTGGTCACAAATTCTTTTAACTTTTGTTGGGAAACTCTCTCTCCTACTCTGAATGATAGCCTTGCTGGAGAGAGTATTATTGGTTGCAGGTTTTTTGGTTTTTTTTTTTTGTTTGTTTTTTGTTTTTTGTTTTCTTTTCAGCACTTTGAATACATTGTGTCTCTCCTTTCTGGACTTAAAAGTTTCTGCTGATATATTGCTTACAAGAGATTCACTTTAAGCACAGAGACACATGCAGACTGAACATGAAGGAATGGAAAAATATTTACCTTGTAAATGGAAGCAAAAAGAAGGTTAGCATAGCAATACTTAGACTTTAAAACAAAGGTAATAATAAGAGACAAAGGATACTACATAATCATAAAGAGAACAATCCAAAAGGAGAATAATTGTACATATTTATGCACCTAACATGAAAGCACCTAAGTACATGAAGCAACTGTTAACATAGAGGAATTAACATAGAGGAAGAAATTGACAGTAAAGCAGTATTAGTCCAGGACTTTAAACCCCACTTAGATTATCCAGATGATAATCATCAAGGAAACAGCAGATTTTAATGATACGTTAGACTAATGGATCTCTCAAATATATGCAGAACTTTCTCTCTAAAACCACTGGAATAGACATTCAAGTACACATAAAACATCTAAGATAAAGTTGAAATTATATCATGTATCTTTTCCACCCACAACTCTATGAAAATAGAAATTACAGGAATAAATATAGAAACACTAATACATGGAGGCTAAATAACATGACACTAAAAAATTAAGGGGTCTACCAAGTAATCAACAGCAAATCAAAAAACACATGGAAACAAATCAAAACACAATGGTACAAAATCTAAAATATAAGTTTGTAGCAATACAGACCTATGTCAAGAAAGAAGAAAAATCCTGAATAAACCTCCTAACATTATTCCTAGAGGATCCAGAAAAAGAAAAAAGCTTAAAGAAGTATAAGGAAGAAAATAATAAAAATAAATATCAATGAAACCAGACGTTTGTTCTTTAAAAAAGATAAGATTTGTAAACCTTTAGCCAGACTTACCAAAAAGAGAGAGAGGACTTAAATAAAGTAGGACAAATATAAAGATAATTTTATGAAAAACTATATGCCAACAAATTGGATGACCTAGAAGAAATGGATACGTTTGTGGAAATCTATAACCTTCCAAAACTGACTCAGAAATAGAAAATTGAAACAAAGTAATTAGTCACGATGAAATGGAATCTGTAATTAGGAAATTCCAAATGGGGTTCCTGGGTGGCTCAGTTGGTTAAGCATCAAACTCTTGATATCAGCTCAGGTCACGACATCACAGTTTGTGGGACTGAGCCCTGAGTCAGGACTCACTGACATTGCAGAGCCTGTTTAGTATTCTCTTTCTCACAAAAACAAGTATACATTTAAAAAATAATGTTAAGAAACTCCTAACAATCAAAAGCCCAGGACTAGATGGCTTCACAGGTGAATTCTACCTTTTAAAGAAGAATTAATACCTGGTGTACCTGTGTGGCTCAGTTGGTTAAGCAACAGGCTGTTGATTTCAGCTCAGGTCATGATCTCATGGTTGTGAGACTGAGCCCTGCATCAGGCTCTGCCACTGCGTGTGGAGCCTGCTTAACATTCTCTCTCTCCCTCTGCCCCTCCCAGACTCACTGTCTCAAAAAACAAACAAACAAACAAACAAACAGGAAAAGAGTACCTATTCTTATGAAACAATTCCAAATAATAGAAGAGGAAAGGAAACTTCCTAATTCATGCTACAAGTCCAGCATTATCCTGAAACCAAAAATAGACAAAGATACTACAAAACAAGAAAACTACAGGCCAATTATATAATGGAGATAGATGCAAAATTCCTCAGCAAAATATTAGCAAACCTAATCCAATAATACATTAAAAAATTATTCACCATGATCAAGTGAAATTTATTCCACAGTTGCATGGGTGGTTGAGTATTTACAAATCAATGTGATACAACACATTAATAACAAGAGAAATGATAAAAACCAAATAATCATCTCGATAGATGCAGAAAAAGCATTTGACAAAATACAACATCCATGGATAAAAACTATTAACGCAAAATCAGAGGAAACGTATCTCAACATACTAAATGCCATATATGAAAAAAAAAAAAAACAACAACAGCTAACCAAGTTCTCAATGGTAAAAAAACAGAGAGCTTTTCCTCTGATCTCAGGAACAGGACAGAGATGCACACTCTCACCAGTTTTATTCAACATAGCGCTGAAAGCCCTAGCCACAGCAATTAAAGAAATAAAAGGCATCCGAAGTATTAAGGAAAAAGTAAAACTTCACCTTTTGCTGTTGACATGGTACAATATGTATAATACCCTAAAAACTGCTCCAAAAAACTACTAAACTAATAAATGAATTCAGTAAAGCTGCAAGATACATTAATATACAGAAATCTGTTGCTTTTCTGTACAGTAATAATAAAGTAGCAAAAAGAGAAGTTAAGACAATAATCCCATTTATAATTGTACCAGAAAGAATAAAATGCCTAGGAGTAAACTTTTAAACCTTCAAAAACTAAATAGGCCACAAACTATGGTAAAGATATCCTAAACTCATGTATTGGAAGGACAAATATGGTTAAAGTGTCCATACTGTACAAAGCAATATACAGATTTAATATCCGTAAAGTTATGAGACCACAAAAAACCTTGAATACCCGAAGTCATTTTGAGGAAGATGAACAAAGCTGGAGGTGTCCCAATCCCAGATTTTAAGATACACTACAAAGCCATAGTAATCATAACAGTATGATACTAGCACAAAAATAGGCACATATATCAATGGCACATAATAGCCATAAATAAACCCAACATTTTATGGTCAATGTAATCTGTGACAAAAGAGGCAAAAAATACAATAGGGAACAGAATAGTCTCTTCAACAAATGGGCTAGGAAACCTGGACCACTTTCTCACACCATACATAAAAATAAACTCAACTTGGTATAAAGACCTAAATGTGAGACCTGAAACCATAAATCTCCTGGAAGAAAACAGGCAGTGATTTCTTTGACACGGCCATAGAAACATTTTTCTAGGTATGTCTCCTTAGGCAAAAAAACAAATGCAAAAATCAACCATTGAGACTGCACCAAGATAAAAAAAGTTTTGCACAGCAAAAAATGAAACAAAAAAATTAACAAAGTGAAAATATAACTTACTGAATAGAAAAATATATTTGCAAATTATATTTCATATGGAGTTAATATCCAGAATATATGAAGAACTTAGGTGATACCAAAAATATTCAATTAAAAATTAATAGACATTTTTCCAAAGAACACATCCATATGGCCAATATACAAATGAAAAAATGTTAAACATCACTAATCATCAGGGAAATGCAAATCAAAATCACCATAATATGTAACCTCACACTCATCAGAATGGCTAGAATCAAAAACATAAGAAATAACAAATGTTGGTGGGAATGCAAATTGGTAGGTGCTGTGGAAAACAGTTCGGAGGTTCCACAAATTTAAAAATAGGATTAACATATAATCCAGTAATTCCATTACGGTATTTACCCAAGGAAAATAAAAACACTGATTTGAAAAGACATATGCACCCCCCATGTTTATTGCAGCATTATTTACAATGGCCAAGATATGGAGGCAAGATATCTATCAACAGATATAGAAGATGTGGTATATACGGAATATTGAAATATTACTCAGCCCTGCAAGGAGATCTTTCCATTTGCAACAAAATTAATGGACCTAGAGGAAATAATGCTAAGTGAAATATGCCAGAAAGACAGAAATTCCATATGATTTCACTCAAGTGTGGAATTTAAGAAACAAAAAAAAGAGAATAGACTTGGAATTACAAAGAACTGGTGGTTGCCAGAAAGGAGGTGTTGTGTGTGGTGGGGTTGGGGGTGTGTGAAATAGATAAAGGGATTAAGAGTACGTTTATGATAAACACTGAATACTGTGTAGTATTTTTAATAATTATATTATACTTGAGTAAAAAATTTAAAATATTTACTTTTAGACTGCCAGACACTGTAGCAATAAATCAAATTGATTTTCTAATAGCTTACTTCATAATTTAATGTCTTTTATACACAGACACCACTCCCGCTCTCACCTTGTTGGTTGGCTGTTCTTTCAGGAATTCTCTGTTGTACTCTCCATTGCAGTGGTGAGTCATTTTTGTTTTAAAATATATCCTGGAATTTTTTTAAAGCAATGATAACATTAATTGAATATTTATTATATATGCAGAAGTTAAGTGCCTTTCATAGGAGTCTTTAATCTTTAGCCTTAAAAAATAATGAAGGAAGAAGTATAGTTCATTATCCTTCAGAGGAAATTGAGATCAAGAGAAGCAGAGTTACTTAGCTAAACACATATGCCTAGCGATACACAAGAAGGGTAAATATGTGCCTGTGTAGCCTCCCTGTTTTTCATCCATTCAATGTACCATATATTGATTGCCTGTTATGTGCCTCTCTTACTATTAAGCATCCAAGAGTCTAGACAAATGTGATTCCTTTCCCTGTGGAATTGACAGTGGCCGAGTGATGACAATTTTACTAAGGAGTAGCAAGGAAAAGAGTACACTATTGAAATCTGGACTGTGGAGCAGGGACAAATCTTTTATTAAGTAGTATCTAGTAAAAAGTTAAACTGTGATCTGAAAAGTCATTTATATTTAGCTAAGCAAACACTTATGAAAGACAGCAGTCACTGGACAATGCTTAAAAAATAAATTTTCAAAGTGAACCATGTTGAGTTTCATAAAATGAAACAAGGATAGTTGCCTGGGGCTCAGAGAAGCTGAAAGAATTTTTTTCCTCTCTCTTTTCAAAGACTCTTTGTATACTTTGTGTTTATGGTATTTTTAAAAAAAGCTGAATAGGGGCGCCTGGGTGGCGCAGTCGGTTAAGCGTCCGACTTCAGCCAGGTCACGATCTCGCGGTCCGTGAGTTCGAGCCCCGCGTCAGGCTCTGGGCTGATGGCTCGGAGCCTGGAGCCTGTTTCCGATTCTGTGTCTCCCTCTCTCTCTGCCCCTCCCCCGTTCATGCTCTGTCTCTCTCTGTCCCAAAAATGGATGAACGTTGAAAAAAAAATTAAAAAAAAATAAAAAAAGCTGAATATATGTCAGTATGTTTATTGAAAAAAATGATAAAATCATATTTAGCGCGAATAAAAATAAAATACATCTCTGATGGAGATAACCACCATTAGCTCTTTGATGTTTTTCCTTTCTGATATCCTCTCTATGCAGGAATGTGCACATTTTTACAGAGAAAAAAATATGAACTCACAGATTGCTGTGAAGACTTTTCATTAATGTGATATTTTTAATTCTTTTCCATATGCATAAATTTTCATCTGCAAAATAACGCATGAATAGTATGGTACTATATAAGAATGGACAGATAGATCACTATGCTACTGTACGCAAACATCAGACTAAAGAGGTAATTTATTTAAAAATTATTTTGAAACATTTCTTAATAACATGCAAAAACTCTATTTTAATCCTTAACTTCTTTTTTTTTCATATACTCTACAGATCTCAACATGAATGACTATTTTGCCTAAATTTATACTCACAGACTTGGAGTAAGATGGAGGCATGAAATGAACATGAGCTTTCAAATGAGATTATTTGTAACATAAAAACAAATTGATCCCACTTAATAAATTACCAATAAGCTCTACTTCATGACTTCATTGGTATTATACAATATTTCAAGAGAAAATTACAAACATACTTGCAACACAGATAAAGCGTTGATATGTAAGCAGCTTATATAATGTGGGAAAATTTCCAACGCTCAATTGGAAAATCTGGTAAAATTCATGAGCAGAATAAAATTTTAAAACATACCTGACAATCTCACGCACACACCAAACAAAAAGAATCCTCAATTCTTCTGTAAAATTTCTCTTTATATTCCTGCTATATGACATCAAGCTCACTTCTGATGATGCTCTTTCTCTTGAAGCTCTCTTAAAAGGTGTAAGACAGGTGCACCTGCAGGGGTCGGTAGGTTAAGCCTCTGGTTCTTGATTTGGGTCAGGTCATGATCTCACAGTTTGTGAGTTCAAGCCTGCATCAGGCTTGATACATCATTCGTGATATTACATACAACCCTCTTTTCTGTATGCATAGACTAGCATTTAAGGCTCATATCTCCAACCATGATGTAGATTCACTCTTACTTTCTCAGGGACAGTTTCACCAGCTCTCTTACTCTGTAAGCAACATGAGGCAACATCTTCGAAAATATGTTTTGTTTCCTGTCAAATCTCCAAAGCCTATAATGGTATAGTACTTCGAACCTAGTGAGTACTAATGAGTGAAGATAAAATGAAAGAGAATGATATATAATTTTTACCAGTCATATTTAAGGTACTATTTTTTAAGTTTATTTGAGAGAGAGAACTTGTGCATGCAAGTGGGGGAGGGGCAGAGAGAATTCCAAACAGGCTCTTCACTGTCAGCACAGAGCCTGATGCAGGGCTGGAACCCACAAACCATGAGATCATGACCCAAACTAAAGACGTGTAACCAACTGAGCCACCTAGGTACCTCATAAACTACTATTTAACCTGTCAGGCAGAATGAAGGGATTACTCACTGCCATGGTAGATAGGCATTTGAAATTAAATACTTTTTAAAAGCAGTCTGACAAAACAATCCTAGATTCACAGACTCAAAGCCTCAATATGGCAATCTTACTGTTTATGGCCTCCTTTAAGTAACAAGGCAACTATTAATAAATATATAACAGATTTGTTTATGAAATGTCAATCTGAGGGAAAAAATTAAAAACAAAGCAAATATTTAGACCAAGTATGATGAGTCTACATGTTCATAAAATGTTTGTGCTATTGCAGTCACATGCATAAAAAGCACTTCTATTTACTTTGGAAAATGTTTGGTATATGGCCACCTGGAATGCCACTCAAGGTGTGGCCCAATCTTTAACCTCTTCCTAGAGGATTACTCCTATAATCCTCATATGAGAGAACTAGCCAAGAAGTTTTGAATATTTTTTTTATTATTAGCAGTCAAGTTCAATACACTAAATACATCTCTCAGCAACATTACCCCTCCCCAAAGTCATGTCTGATTGAAAATCTATGAGCCAGCCACCCAATACTAGGGTAGCCTAATGCCATCTCTTTGAGTGTAAGTGAGGGTAAGCAGGTGGTTTCTTGAGGAGATATGCAGGAAGTAAGGTCTGGTCCTAAAATTATTTCCCAATTAAAAAAGAATAGTTTATGTTTTTAATAATTACACTTATTTATGGCCATATATTAGACTGAAAAGTATCTCAAATGGAGTTTTGTTTTTATACCTATGCATATATAATACATATACTCACACAAAATGTAAGAATACAAGCCTCCAGAAAAAAAGATAATAAAGTCACTTACTTACTTGTGAAATCAAAGTTTCAGTATCTGCTTGCTTCACCTGCCGAAGAAAATACTTGGGCTTATACTTTATGGTTAACAAGACTGAACACTTTTGAAACATACTTCTCTAGTCACCCAACCTGTAAATTAAGTACATCAGCAATGCAATTATTGCACTATGCTCTTTTCACAGGTATAAATCACATACAAAAGAATTGCAGAACTGAGAAACAAAACTATAATTTATGTTTTACTGTTAACACCTGAAACTCCACATGTAAACCAGTGTTCTGAAGTTGCAAATAGGTTCCATGCCAGCTATAATGAGGTAACTTCAGAACTAGAAAAGGAAATCATACTAGAAAGCAGTGATATTTTATGGAACCATTCTCTTTCATAACTTGTTTTTTTCTGTGTTTTACATACCTTTAATAGAATAGCCACGCAATTTTTTTAAATAAAAATTTAGGAAAATAAAAAAAAAATAAAAACTAGTGGAACAGTATTAGTTGGTTCTAAAACACCCACCAGAAAGTTATTATTAACAATATAAATTGTATATAATTGCACACATAGTATAATTATAGATGTACTATATGCTCAATGCAGAAAACACTTAAAGACAAAGAGTGAACATAACTCCTGTACAACTACCAAAAGTCAAGGACTTCAACATTTTATACATTTTTTTTAACGTTTATTTATTTTTGAAACAGAGAGAGACAGAGCATGAATGGGGAAGGATCAGAGAGAGAGGGAGACACAGAATCTGAAACAGGCTCCAGGCTCTGAGCCATCAGCACAGAGCCTGACACGGGGCTTCTACTCATGAACTGCGAGATCATGACCGAAGTCGGACGCTTAACCGACTGAGCCACCCAGGCGCCCCAAGGACTTCAACATTTTAATGACTTTTCTCAATTCAGGGATTCTACTTTTCCTTAGGATTTACCTAAAGAATGTTTTGATTGTAGGTTAATATTTTCTTTTACTTCCTCTTTCTCATTAACCTTGCCAGATCCTTCCTTGATCTTTTCAGAGTAATCCTTCTATTATTGAACTTATTGAATTGAATTTATTTTCATTTTATTTAACACTTTCTATTTTTACAGCCCTTTATGGTTGCATTTTTTACATATTTATCTACTTAACACTATGATAATTTTGTTTTAATAATAAAAGTATTCAGTTTTAAGAAAGTATTTCCAAGATAACCTGTGTTTGAATGTTGATTTTTTTTACTTATATTTCCAACGCATTTAAACCATAGTAGTTTTCTAAAACATGGTCTGAAAGTGGAACTTTGTATAATTAAAATAAATCAGGTTGCAAAGCATTTCCTAGACTTCAGATTTCAAATAGGATTCTCAGCTCTGGCTTGCACAGAAGTACCTGGTGGGGAGAAAATATACCAGATAATAAGGCCCTGTATCTAGATTCTGTTTTAAGTTTCTTGTAATATATAATCAGGATTGAGGACTATTTAATTTAGGGTTACAGATTGAAATAAGAATATAGACAATATGATTTGGGCAAGTACAGCCCCAAAGTATAAACAGTGTGTCACAATTTTTAATTTGCTTTTTGATCCATAATTTAAGTAATTATTTTCCTATTTCCCAATTTTATAAATTTTATAAATTTAAAATGAGAATATAAAATAATTCATGTTACTTATAGAATACTTAAAAAATACAGAAAAACAACTTGTCCCTGGGTGTGGGCAAAATTTCCATCAAGTTAATTTTGCCACTCTTTAACTTTCAGGATTTTATTTTATGGTAAACCAAGTGTCCAAAACAGTCTTACCACTCTTTCTTACTCCAACTTATTATAGGATAAGTCTCTTCTTTGGTCTAGAAATAAGGAGAAAATCAGTGACCAACTGAAAACTCAACACTCATTTAATAGGGAAACTATTCTTTAATCTGGCTGGGCATAAAATTCAACTTTTAACAAAATAAAGATTCCCAGACTATATACCCAAGGTGCTGGATCAGTGGATCTGAGATAAAGTCCTGCTTCTCTGTAATTTTTAAAGCCTTAACAGTGATTCCGATGTACATTCAAAAAGAAGAGCCACAGTAGCAAACAAATAAAAGCATTTGTTTATTATAAGTCATTTAAATCAGGAGCCTCTAGTATAGTAAATGGTCATTGGAGGCATGGCCAACTACTTTCTTTTTATAAAGTTTATAAAATTGCTCTATTTAAATTGATAAAACATACAATTGCATAATTTGCATATTATGAATCCCAAATAAGCTTTATATCCTTGCTAATTACTAAAATTTGCCAAAGACCATGATGAATTAGCATATTGAATGTCTCCTGATTTTCTAGTTGTTAATCATTTTGTTGCTATTAGTGCTATTTGGTTTTAGATTCTTTTTCCGTATCAAGTACTTCAGTTGAATGTTGAGAAGTGCTCTTTAATTGGATAGTTTCCATTTATTATCCTCAGTAGCAACCTCTTCTTTGAGTGATTTCTTTAGCCTTAAGGATTATTTTTATATGAGTACTTAATATGTCAAATAAAATTTAACAGACCTGTTGATTAAAATGGGATCATAAAGTCCCCTCCTATTATAGTATTGCATGTATGTTTCCCCTTAGATCACTGAGATGAAGAAAACATTTGCCTTAAGTGACACATTAGGTCACATAGACTTGAAATACACATGGTTTATCCTAAAGCAAAAGAACACACATTCTTCTCAAGTGCACACAAAGTATTCTAAAGGACACATTACATTTTAGACCACAAAACAAGTCTCAATAAATTTCAGAACACTGAAATCGTAATGGTATGATTTCATACCACAATGGTATGAAACTAGAAATCAATTACAAAAAGAAAATTGAAATACTGAATAGTATGTGGAGATTCAATAATATGCTACTGAATAATCATTGGGTCAAAGAAAAAAATTAAAAGAGAAATCAAAAAATACCTTGACAGAAATGAAAATTAAAGTACAAGATACCAAAACTTATGCAGCAAAAGCAGTTCCAAGAGGGAAATTCATAGTGATAAATGCCTAAATCAAGGAACAAGATGATCAACAACCAAACTTTACACATTAGTTAACTGGAAAACACAAAGCCCAGTTAGCAGAAGAAAGAAAACAATAACGATTAGAGTGGAAATAAAATAGAGACTAAAAAGATTACAGAAAATAACAATGAAACTAGGAGCTGGTTCTTTGAAAAATTACCAAAATTTACCTACACTAAGAAAAACAAAGACTACTCAAATAATTAAAATCAAGTGAAGGAGGAGATGTTAGAACTCACAAAACAAATATAAAACATAAGAGACTACTATGAATAATTATGTCCCAACAAATTGGATAACCTAGAAGAAATGGATAAATTCCTAGAAACACATAACCTGAATCTTGAAGAAATATAAAATGTGAACAGACTAATTACTAGTATGGAGATTGAATCAGAAGTCAAAATTCTTTCAACAAAACACCAAAACCAGACTGCTCTATGGTGATGAACGCTATCAAACATTTTTTTTTGTTTGTCTGTTTTAATGCCAATCCTCAAACTCTTGCAAGAAAGTAAATGAGGAGGGATTACTTTCAAACTCCTTTTACATGGCCAACTATACCCTGATCCCAAAATGAGAAAAAGAGTACATGAGAAAGAAAATTACAAGCCAATATCCCAGTGAACATAGATATAAAAATATTCCACAAAATATTAGCAAACACTATCATCAAGAGCGTAAAGATCATACACCATCATCAAGTGGGATTGGTTACAGAGGGGCAAGGATGGATCAACATATTGACAAAACAAAGGATAAAAATCATCCAATTATTTCAAAAACAGAAAATGCATTTGTCAGAATTTAATATCAATTCATGATAAAAACTCAACAAAGTGAGTACAGTATGAGTATGATGATGTATTTCATCATAATAAAGACTATATATTACAAGCCCATAGCTAACATCATAGCAAAAAGCTGAAACTTTTCCTTTAAGCCTGGGACTAAGACAAGGATGCCTACTCTTGGCACTTTTATTCAACATAATATTGCAAGTCCTCTAGCTGCAGAAATCAGACAAGAAAAAAGGGAAAAGACATCCAAATTAGTAAAACAAATAAAACATTTGCAGATGGCATGATTTTATGTCTAAAAAATTTAAACTTCACCAAAAACTAAATTAAAAAAATTAGGTAAACTCCATGGTGAATGTGGGGCTTGAACTCACAACCCCCCCAAAAAAAATTCTTATAATAAACTAATTTGGTAAAGTTTCAGGAAACAAAATCAGTACTCAAAAATCTGTTACAATTTCATACACTATTTGAAAAATTAAGAAAATGTTCCCATTTACAATTGCATCAAAAAGAATACCTAGAAAAAGGATACAAAGATATTGATTTAAAGGTATACATGCACCTTGAATTTTAGAGCAGTATTAACAATAGTCAAATTATGGAAAGAGCTTAAATATCGACTGATGAATGGATAAAGAAGATGTGGTTTACTCACCAAACTCCACACCCGAAAAGCAAATAACCCAGTGAAGAAATGGGCAGAAAACATGAATAGACACTTCTCTAAAGAAGACATCCGGATGGCCAACAGGCACATGAAAAGATGTTCAGCGTCGCTCCTTATCAGGGAAATACAAATCAAAACCACACTCAGGTATCACCTCACGCCAGTCAGAGTGGCCAAAATGAACAAATCAGGAGACTATAGATGCTGGCGAGGATGTGGAGAAACGGGAACCCTCTTGCACTGTTGGTGGGAATGCAAATTGGTGCAGCCACTCTGGAAAGCAGTGTGGAGGTTCCTCAGAAAATTAAAAATAGACCTACCCTATGACCCAGCAATAGCACTGCTAGGAATTTATCCAAGGGACACAGGAGTACTGATGCATAGGGGCACTTGTACCCCAATGTTCATAGCAGCACTCTCAACAATAGCCAAATTATGGAAAGAGCCTAAATGTCCATCAACTGATGAATGGATAAAGAAATTGTGGTTTATATACACTATGGAATACTACGTGGCAATGAGAAAAAATGAAATATGGCCTTTTGTAGCAACGTGGATGGAACTGGAGAGTGTGATGCTAAGTGAAATAAGCCATACAGAGAAAGACAGATACCATATGGTTTCACTCTTATGTGGATCCTGAGAAACTTAACAGGAACCCATGGGGGAGGGGAAGGAAAAAAAAAAAAAGAGGTTAGAGTGGGAGAGAGCCAAAGCATAAGAGACTGTTGAGAACTGAGAGCAAACTGAGGGTTGATGGGGGGTGGGAGGGAGGAGAGGGTGGGTGATGGGTATTGAGGAGGGCACCTTTTGGGATGAGCACTGGGTGTTGTATGGAAACCAATTTGACAATAAATTTCATATATAAATAAAAAAAAAAGAAGACGTGGTTTATATCTGCAAAGGAATACTACTCAGCCATCATAAAGAATGAAATCATGCCATTTGCAGTGATATGGATGAAACTAGAGTATATTATGCTAAGCAAAATAAGTCAGAGAAAGACAAATACCATACGGTTTCACTTATATGGGGGATTTAAGAAAGAAAAAAAAACATATGAACATAGGGGAAGGGAAGAAAAAAAGAGGAAGACAAATCATAAGAGACTCCCAATGATAGAGAACAAACAGGGTTGACGTAGGGAGATTGGTGAGGGATGGGCTAATTGGATGATGGGTATTAAAGAAGGTACTTGTGATGAGCACTGGTGTTATATCTGACGAAAAAGTCACTAAATTCTCCATAACCAAATATGACTCTATAACTCACTGTAATTTAAATAAACACTTGAAACAAAAAAACACAGCTAAAATAAAGGATTATAACAGTCTATGGACAATTGTACACCAACAAATTGGACAATATAGAAGAAATGGATAAATTCCTAGAAACATACAACCTACCAAGACTGAATCATGAAGAAACAGAAAATCTAAATGGACCTGTTAATATTAAGGAGATTGAACAAGAAATCAAAACCCTCACAACAAACTAAAGTCCAAAATGAACAGCTTCACTGGTGAATTCTACCATACATTCAAAAAATTAATACCAGTCCTTTTCTCACTCTTCCAAAAACAGAAGAAAACATGCTTCCAATTTCATTTTAGAAGGCTAGCATTACTGAAACCAAAACTACATGAGTATGTCATGAGAAAAGAAAATGACAAATATCCCTAACAAACATAAATACAAAAATCCTCAACAAAACATTGCCTAAACAAAGTCAACAATACATTAAAAGGTTTATACACCATGATCAAGTGTGATTTATTCCAGGGATGCAAGGGTGATTTGATATCTAAAATCAATGTTATATACCGCACTAACAAAGATTAGCAATCATATGATCATCTCGCTAGATTCAAAAAAAGCATTTGACAAAACTCAACATAATTTATAATAAAAAGTCTCAAAGAGGATATAGAAGAAGCATAATAAAGGCCATGTATAACAGCCCACAGCTAACATTATACTCAATGGTAAAAACCTGAAAACTTTTCCTTTAAGATCAAGAACAAGATAAAAATTCCCTCTAATCACTTTTATTCAACATAATATTGGAAGTCCTGGCTAGAAAAATTAGGCAAGAAAAAAAAATTATTAAAATACATCCAAATAGGACAGGAAGAAGCAAAACCGTCACTATTTGCAGATGGCATGATTTTACATATAGAAAACCCTAAACACTCCAACAATTCTGAATTCATTTATTCTGAATTCTCTTATTCTAAAAGTTGAATGATAAAATCAATATACAAAAATTTGTTAGTTTTATACACTAATAACAAACGATAAGAAAGAGAAATTAAGGGGAGTTGGTGTAAGTTGTGGTGTAAGATTTTGAACTCGTTCTCTTCCCCAGATACAACAAACATATAACTACATATGGAATAATTTCCACTAAGGCCAAAAAGTTGGATAAACAGAGCCTCTCCAAAAGACAAAAGGACAACACTAAAACAGGTAAGAGAGACCGACATACCGTGTTGCTGAAAATCCACATAGATCCACATATCAGGAGGGATCTCAGAAGTATGGAACTTTTCCCTGAGGAGTGAGGGGTTTATCCTCCATACCAGGTACCCTAACCTTTAGATCCTGCTTGAAAGATGATCCCCCTAGATGCTAGGCTTTGAAAACCAACAGGAATATCCAAGATAACCATAAATCTATATGGAATAAAGAAATACCTCTTAAAGAGCCCTTGTGCATATTTGCTCACCTCAGGACCCTGTGTAAAACCACTAATTTGAAACGCACCCAGGCCACATGTGAAAGAGACCAATTTACTAATCTTAAAAAAACTAAGGAAGAGGAAGAAAGCAGGGACGGAGACACTGATTGGTCCCCTATTTGTGACTTCATTCTACCCTGTGAAGGCCAATGTTCACCATTTAGGAACTATTCCTTTAAACTGCTAGGGTTGGAATATGCACCCAGCTAAGAACCCCACCCATCCCACGGCACAACCAGATGTTGTAGCCAGGATTGAACAGAACTGCCAATTCCTGCTCATTTCAGTCTGGATGAGCATCAGAACCACTGACTTCTATGCTCTACTGTAGCTGCATGCTACAGTCAGGCCAATTGAGAGCCCCCCCATAACTTTGCTGCATTGCAGCCACACATGGCAGTTGAGCTAAGCACCAGCCCTGCTTACTCCCGTGTCTCAGCACAAATGCATTGCAGCCAGAGAGGGCATCAGCCCCACCCACACCTATACCTCAGATGCAGCCCAAGCAAAGCAAGTAGGCTTTGAGAGCCTAGCTCTGGTTGTTAAAGGTTATTGTGCTACTGGGCTCCATTTTGCATCTCCTATAGAAGACTGTCCCTTCAAGAATAGGATAGGTAGTTGATTTGCTAATACATAAGAACACACACACAGAGACAAAATGGGGAGACAGTAATATATTCCAAATTACAGAATTATGCAACACATCACAAAAAAGACATTAATGAGATGAGGATCAGCAATCTACCTGATGAATTCAAAATAACAGTAATAAAGTTGCTCACTCATAGGTATGGAAGATCGTGGAGTAGAAGGATCCCTAGCTTAACTCCCACAGACACATCAAATCTACGGCTACATATAATGCCTTTCATTCTGAAAGTAGCAGAAAATTAGCAGACTATGGATACCACAACTATGGATACCTAAAAAAAATCAAAAGGTGTAGGAGGGCCAGGGATGTGGTTTAGACTGAACTTCTGGCATGGTGACCCACAAGTGAGAATGTTCACGGGTAAAGAGATACACCCTGAGGACCAAGGGGATCAGACCCCACATTGGGCACCCCTGGCCATAGGTACCTGTACTGGGAAGATGCGCTCTTAATGACTTGCTTTGAAAAACAGAAGGACTTAACTACAGGAGAGCTGGAGGGCTATAGGAAACCAAGAATTTATTCTTTTTTTTTTTTTTAATTTTTTTTTTCAACGTTTATTTATTTTTGGGACAGAGAGAGACAGAGCATGAACGGGGGAGGGGCAGAGAGAGAGGGAGACACAGAATCGGAAACAGGCTCCAGGCTCTGAGCCATCAGCCCAGAGCCTGACGCGGGGCTCGAACTCACGGACCGTGAGATCATGACCTGGCTGAAGTCCGACGCTTAACCGACTGCGCCACCCAGGCGCCCCAAGACTTTATTCTTAAAGGGCCAGACTACTATACCACTTGGTCAGAGACCCTGCACAGTGGCAGCAGTTTGCAAAACATCTGGGTTATGGCTAGAGAAAATTTTTTGACTGACTTGAGGACATGTGCCTATGGGAAGTGATCTGCAAGAGCTTTCTCCAAGAACAAAACAAAATGTCAGAAAAACAACTAAACAAAGTAAAAAATCAATCTATCTGTTAAAGAGCTAAAAGTAATTATCATAAAGATGTTCACTGGACTTGAAAGAAGAGGGGATGTTGGAAGTCCTAGTCTCAGCAATCAGACAACAAAAAGAAATAAAAGGCATCCAAATCAGCAAGGAAGAAGTCAAAATTTCACTCTTGGCAGATGACGTGATACTCTATGCGGAAAACCTGAAAGACTCCACCAAAAAAAAAAAAAAAAAACAAAAAAAACTTCTAGAACTGATCCATGAATTCAGCAAAGTTGCAGTACATAAAATCAATGTACAGAAATTGGTTACACTTCTATACACCAATAATGAAGCAGCAGAAAGAGATATCAAGGGATCGATCCCATTTGCAATTGCACTAAACACTGTAAAATACCTAGGAATAAACCTAATGAAAGAGGCAAAAGATCTGTAGGCTGAAAACTATAAAAAGCTTATGAAAAAAATTGAAGAAGATGCAAAGAAACAGAAAAACAGTCCATGCTCACACATTGGAAGAACAAATATTGTTACAATGCTGAAACTACCCAAAGCAATCTACACATTCAATGCAATCCCTATCAAAATAACACTGGCATTTTCCACAGAGCTAGAACAAAAAAAAATCTTAAAATTTGTATGGAACCACAAAAGACCCTGAATAGTCAAAGCAATTCTGAAAAAGAAAACCAAAGCTGGAGGCATCGCAATTCTGGACTTCAAGCTGTAATCATCAACCCAGAAATGGACTCACAAATATATGGCTAACTCATCTTCAATAAAGCAGGAAAGAGTATTTAATGGAAAAAAGACAGTGTTTTCAGTAAATTATGTTGGGAAAACTGGACAGCAACATGCAGAAGAATGAAACTTAACCACTTTCTTTCATCATACACAAGAATTAACTCAAGATGCATGAAAGACCAAAATATAAGACAGGAAACCATCACAGAGAAAATAGGCAGCAACCTGACATTGGCTGCAGCAACTTCTTACTAGACATGTCTCCAGAGGCAAGGGAAACTAAAGCAAAAGTTAACTCTTGGGACCACATCAAGATAAAAAAAAAATAACTTCTGCACAGTTAAGGAAACAAACAATAAAACCAAAAGACAACTGAAGAATGGGAGAAGATATTTTCAAATGCCATATCGGATAAAGGACTAGTATCCAAAATCTATAAAGAATTTATCAAACTCTACACCCAAGAAATAATCCAGTGAATAAATGAGCAAAAGACATGAACAGACACTTTTCCAAAGACAATATCTAGATGGGGGCACCTGGGTGGCTCAGTCGGTTAGGCATTTGACTTTGGCTCTGGTCATGGTCTTATGGTTTGTGGGTTTGAGCTTTGCATGGCTCTGTGCTGACAGCTCAGAGCCTAGAGCCTGCTTCGGATTCTATGTCTCCATCTCTCTCTCTCTCTCCCACTCTCTGCCCCTCCCCCATGCATGCTCTCTCAAAAATAAAACGTTAAAAAAGTTAAAAAAAAAAGATATTTAGATGGCTACCAGACACATGCAACGATGCTCAATATCATTCATCATCAGAGAAATACAAATCCATATCACAATGAGATACCACCTCACACCTGTCAGAATGGCTAAAATTAACAACTTAGGAAACAACGAATATTGGCAAGGATGCAGAGAAAGGAGAACACTTTTGCACCGCTGGTGGGAATTCAAACTGGTGCAGCCACTCTGGAAAACAGTATGCAGGTTCCTCAAAAAAATTAAAAATAGAACTACCCTATGACCCAGTAATTGCACTACTAGGTATTTATCCAAAGGATACAAAAATGCTGATTTAAAGGAGTAGATGCACCCCAATGTTTATAGCAACACTATCAACAATAGCCAAATTATGGAAAGAACCTAAATGTCCATTGACTGATGAATACACACACACACACACACACACACACACACAGTGGAATATTACTCAGCAATCAAAATAATAAAATCTTGCCATTTGCAACAACGTGGATGGAACTAGAATGTATTATGCTCAGTGAAATAAGTCATCAGGCAGAGATTGATAAATATCATATGATTTCTCTCATATATGGAATTTAAGAAACAAAACAGATGAATATAGAGGAAGGAAAGGAAAAATAATATAAAAAGAGAGGAGGAGGCAAACCATAGGAGACTCAAATACAGAGAACAAACTGAGGGTTGCTGGAGGGATGTTGCATGGGGGATGGGCTAAATGGGTGATGGGCATTAAGGAGGGCACTTGCTGGGATCAGTACTGGGTGTTATATGTAAGTGATGAATCACTAAATTCTCCTGAAACCATTTTTTACATTATATGTTAACTAACTTGGATTTAAATAAAATTTTAAAAAGGAAGAATGGATGTTCTCAAGTGACAAATTTAACAAGAAAATAGAAAATGTAAAAATCTCTCAGAGCTAAAAATACAATAAGTAAAATAAAAAAAAAAAGAGTAGAGGGAATAAACAGAAAAGAAAACAGAAAACAGAGAAAGAGACAGTTTAACAGACTTCTTGGCCACGATCAAGTGTATTAACATTTACATTATGGGAAAGTGCCAAAAAGAGAAGAGAGAAAGAGGCAGAAAACTTATTTGAAGAAATAATAGCTGAAAACGTCCCAAACCTGGGGAAGGAAAGAGATATCCAGGTCTTGGAGTCACAGAGAATACCAAATAAGATGAATAGAAGGACGTCTACCACAAGACACACAGTAATTAAAATGTGAAAAAAATTAAAGATGAAGAAAATCTTAAAAACCAGAGAAAAAACACATTTACACAGAAAATAAATCCTAAAGTCTAGCAGTTGATTTTTAGCAGAAACTATGCAAGTCAGAAGGGAGTAGCATGATAATATTCAAAGTGCTAAGAGAAAAAAAATCACCAATCAAGAATAGTTATACTACAAGGTTAACATTCAGAAATGAAGGTGAGTGAAATAGTTTCCCAAAGGTTAAGGGAATTAATCATACTAAACTTCCTTACGAGAAATATTAAAAGAATGTCTTTAAGTGGAAAAGTTTGTAAAGAAGGCAATTATAAAAGGAAAAAAAAATACACTGGGAAAAGTAAACACATAGTAAATGTAATATCTGAATCACTAATATGAATAGTGAAAGACAAGAGTAGTAAACTCAATTAAATCTATAAAAGCCACTTAAGAGACTTACAAATTAAAATGATGTAAAATACGAAATGATATACATAAGACATAGAGGAATGTAAAAATGTAGTATTTTTGCAATGTGTTTGAACTTAAGTAATCATTGACTTAACATAGACTCCTAAATACATAGAATATTACATATTTACTTCCTGATAACCACAACAGTAACCTATAATACGTACAAAAGATAAAGGAATCTAATAAAATCGTTAAATCACAAGGGAATAGAACAAAAAAGAACTACAAAAATCAAGAATATGAAAATTAAAAAAATGGCAATAAGCACATACCTACATACCTAGCAATAATTATTGTAAATGTAAATTAACTAAATCAGAAGTTATACGGTGACTGAATGGATACAAAAAAGACCCATCTACATGCTGCCTAGAAGAGATCCACATCAGACTCAAAGACACATAGACTGAAAGTGAAGGGATGGCAAAAGATATTCCATGTAAATGGAAGCAAAAATAAAAGTGCAGTAGTAATACTTATATCAGAAAAACTAGACTTTAAAACCAAGACTATAACAAGTGACAGAGAAGGACATAACATAATGATTAAGAGATCAATCCAAAAAGAGTATATAACAATTTTAAATATCTAGCACCAAACATAATAGCATTTAAATATATAACATAAAATATATAATATATATATATATAATATATATTAACAGACATAAAGGAAGAAACTGACAGTAATACAATGATAGTAAAGGACTTTATCACTGCACTTACATCAATAGATTATCTAGACAGAAAATCAATAAGGAAACAAAGACTTTTAATGGCATATTAGACCAGATGGATTTAACAGATAAACATTCCATCCAAAAATAGCAGCAAATATTCCTTTCAAATGCTATTGGAACATTCTCCAAGAAAATTCACATGTTAAGACACAAGTCTCAATAAATTTAAGACGACCAATCATATCAAGCAATTTTCCTGACCACAATGGTATGAAATGGGAAATCAATAAGAAAATATGGAAAGAACACCAATAAATGGAGGCTAAACAACATTCTACTAAACAATAAATGAGTCAACCAAGAAATCAAAGATAAAATTCAAACAAACAGAGAGAGCTACAGGAGTGTCTCTGTTGGTTGAGCAGACTTCGATTCAGGTCATGATCTCACAGTTCATGGGTTCAAGCTTCATGACAGGCTTTGTGCTGACAGAGTGGAGCCTGTTTGGAATTGTCTGTCTCTGTCTCTCTCTGCCCCTCCCCCCACTTGCATGCACTCTCTCTCAAAAAGAAACATTAAAAAAATTAAAAATTAAAAAAAAAACATGGAGACAAACTAAAATGAAAAAACAAGGATTCAACAACTTTGGGATGCAGCAAAAGCAATTCTAAGAGGGAAGTTTAAAGCAATACAAACTTACTGCAAGAAAGAAGAAAAGTCTCAATCTACTCTTACACCCAAAGGAACATAAAAAAGAAGAAGAAATTCCAAATTTAATGGAATGAAGAAAATAAAAATAACATTAGAGTGGAAATAAATAAAATATAAACCAAAAAATAGGAAAAACAATCAATAAAACTAAGAACCAGGTCTTTAAAAAGATAATCAAAATTTATAAACTTTCAGCAAGACTCATCAAAAGAGAGAGGGAGAGAGGACTCATATATATGAAATCAGAAATGAAAGAGAAGTTACAAAGAATACCACAGGAATACAAAGGATTTTAAGAGACTAATATAAAAATTATATACCAACAAATTAACCTAGAAGAAATGGATTAATTATTGGAAACATACTCTCATCCAATAATGAATTAGGAAGAAACAGAAAATCTGACCACAATGATTACTAGTAGTGAAACTGAACTGGTAACAAAAAGTTCCCAACAAACCAAAGTCCAGGACCAGATGGCTTCACAGGTAAATTCTACAAAAAAATTTAAAGATGAGTTAATACCTATACTTTTCACACTATTCAAAAAAAAATAGAAAAGGAAGGAATGCTTCCAAATATATTCTATGAGGCCAGCATTTTTCTGATACCAAAAGCAAACAATACAAAAACAATTAAAGACCCAATATCAGAGATGAACATAGATGCAAAAGTCCTCAATATATTAGCAAACTGAATTGAACAATACATTAAAAGGATAATTCACCACAAACAAGTAGGGTTTAATACAAGGGGTTAAAAATCATACAACACCAAAAAACAAAAACAAATTATTATGCTAAATGTAATAAGTCAAACAGAAAAATACTGTATGATCTCACTTATATGTGAAATCTAAAAAAGAAGCAAAACAAACAACCCAAAAACTGAGATCAAAAAAACAGATTGGTGGTTGCCAGAGGTGGGGGTTTAGGAATAAGGAAAAATGGGTGATGGGGTCAAAAGTTACATATGTCTGGTTATAAAATAAATGAGTCATGAGGATGTAATGTATAGCAAGGTGATTACAGTTAATACTTTACTGCATATTTGAAAACTGCTGGAAGAATAGCTCTTAAAGTTATAAGAAAAAATATAACTATATAAAGTGATGAATGTTAACTAGACATTGTAGTTACCATTTCACAATGCATACAAATATAAAATAATTATGTCAACTATAGTTCAAATTTAAAAAGTTATATAGTAAATTCCTGAATAAATATTCCTTTAAAACATAAAATATTGCCTTTCAGAATAAAACTCAATATTTTCTGTCTCCCTTTTCCCATATTGCAAGGATTTGGATATTACAGTGTTCATCCTCATAGCTGGGCTAGTCAGGCACTATCACTACACTTACTAGGAGTTGAAATTTTACTAAGAAAAAATTTATATGTTGATCTATCTAAAATATCCTTTTGAAATTTATCCTATGCCTAGTCCAAAATGAAAGTCTTGTTTCTATTTGCATTGGAATGAATCAAATTTTATCTCTCAGGTTTAAAATGGAGAGTTAACAAATTGAAAATGCATAGTGCAGACACAATAATCTAGCGTGAGGTTAAGTTTTAACATGCAGAACAAACTTTTTAATTTTACTTCTTTTATATTTTTTAATTTGAAAAAAATTTAAGTATTTAGTTTGATAGAGCAAGCACAAGGTGAGGAGGGGCAGAGAGAAGGAGAGACAGAATCCCAAGCAGGCTCCACGCCATCAGTGCTGAACCCAATGTGGGGCTCAAACTCACAAAATGTGAGATCATGACCTGAGTGAGATCAAGAGTTGGATGCTTAACCAACTGAGCCACCTAGGCAACCCCAGTACAAACTTTTATTGCCATTTATATGCAATTGATTACAATTTTTCCCAAGTACAATTATAAACATTAGTGAATGTTAGGTAATGTGTAGAAAAGTATGTGCATATTTACACAATTTTTTCAGTACTTTCAAACTGATTATATATCCATTATAGCTATAAATCTAACCTTTCATTTATCCTGATTCAATAATCATGTTTTTACTCCTATTTGCCATAAAATTTTTATTTTTTTTAAATTTTAACAAATGAGTTTAGGGGAATTTTTAAATCTCATGCAGTATAGAAGAATGACACAGTATCAGTATTGTTTGCAACTAATTTAACAAACATATTTTACCACCTAAATTAATGTGGGAAGTATCAAAGATCGACAGCAATAGAGTTCTTACCCCTCTACTCAATCTTCTCCCTAACCTCCTACCTCCATTTCCTTGTTTTTGTTTGTTTGTTTCTTTCTTTTAAGACAACTGATCAGCTCTGTGACTACTAGAGACAGGGGTGCAGGAGATGGGGAAAGTGCATGAAGGTGGCCAGTATGTTGTAACTTCCAGTTATAAAATAAGTACTAGGGCTGCAATATACAATGTGATGATTATAGTTAACACTACTTTATGGTATATTTCAACCTTGCTGAGAGTAGATCCTCAAAGTTCTGATCACAAGGAAAAAAACAGGTTTGGTTTTCTTTTTTGATACCTTTGAGATGATGGATGCTAACTAAATTTGCAGTGGTGATCATTTCACAGTATGTATGTCAAGTCAGTATGCTGCACACCTTAAAATTATAAAGTGTTATATGTCAATTATGTCTCAAAACTGAAAAATAAACTTAAAAAAAAGAATTGCGAATTTAGGGAACCATCTATTCATTAGTTTCCATCCTGCATTGTTAGTATGTTTTCTTGGTAGGTATTAACACCTCAGAACTTGAAGGCAAGCTTTACTTTAAGATAAGCAGGCTCCACTTGGCCTCCATTACACCAACATTATAGAAACCTTAGGGACTAAGAGTGATAGATGCACTCACCATGGTTCAAGAAGATGCTGAAGATCAAGAAGATGAAGTGGGTCAAAGTCCACCAAGGAGTGTTAGTTTCAACTCTGGCTCCTGGTCTTACAGGTGATGATAAGCAACATGAGGCAATGAACAAGTGACAAATAATAAATACCCACAAAATACATATGATACACTAATAGGGAAATTTATGGGACAAAAATTCACTATGATTTAACAAATTATTTCTGTGAAGTAAAGTGACATTGGGTATAAATTTTCTAGGGCTGCAGTAACAAAGGGCCACAAACCAGGTAGCTTATAACAACAGAAATTTATTCTGTTTCTGGAGACCAAAGTTAAGGTGTCGGCAGAGCCATCCCCACCCCCCCCCTCCAGGCCTCCAGAAGAATATCCTTTCTCACCTCTTACAGCTTCTGGTAGCACTAGATATTCCATGGTTTGTGGAGCAGAACTGTGATATTTGCCTTCCTCTTACACGTGTCTCTGTAACTCTGTGTATTCACATGGCCATCTTCTCTTTCTACCTCTCCCCTTTCCTTGTAAGGACACCTGTCACATTGAGTTAGAGCCCATCCTACTCCAGTAAGACCTCATCTTAAGGTCACATACTAAGATAATGGGAGTTAGGACATTTAGTGTATCTTTTTGCGGGTGCCCCATTAAGCTCATAAAAGCAGACAAAAGAAGATTTCCATTTGTTAATCTATATTTTTCTGATATGTTTGTAAATATTTGCTAATAATATTCTGGAAATAATTGTAGTTTGTCTCACTCTTGTACTGAGAAGATTCAAGATGAAATAGGTATTGCTAAAAGAGCCACTCAAAGAAAAGTGAAAAGGACACTGAGGAAGTAGGGCCTCCCTGTATCCTGTTTGACTTCTTGGAACTCCATGAAGTTTTGACTTGTTTCAACCCCACCTTGTCAATTGCAACTGGGCCACTTCCCATAACACATCCTTCTACTTCAGACTGAAAGAGAGGTAATGTAACACTTCTAGATAAATAGCCAATCGTGTAGGAGATAGTTTAAACTTTGCCAGCAGCAATCATAATTCTTTCAAAATAATTTATGTAACTATGTTATATGAACCTGCACACTCCCCATTTGAAATTTGAAGCACACCTTGGAGTTTGGTTCACTCTGTGTCTCCCAGATTACAATCCCTAAGAACCCAAATCAATGCTTTTGGTTGCTTTAGAGCCTCTTCTTGGTCCATATCCCCAATACCAGTTCCCTTTTTCACATGCCTATGTATGCCATGAACATCAAATTCTCACTCACCTAGTTCTCCATGCTGCTGGTGATGGGTCTCTGACGTATCCATGGACAATAAACACAGATGTACTTACCTTTTTTCCCCCTTCCCTTTCTTTTTACTTTGAAAGAAAACAGGATGTATAGGATGGCACAATTTTATGAGCATAAGAGGACAAGAAAATTTATTTAAACAACCAAAAACAAAAACAACAAATAATTGGCCATAAAATCGTAAGATTAATCTAGCAGCCACTTAACTCCAAGACTTCTTGGTACATATGAAACAAAGCACTATTTGTGTAATTATTGTTTGTGCTTTCTGTTACCTGGAGATAGACTCATACTAAATAATACATGTGTGAAATGTGTTTCGGATAAATCTTAAAAAAAATTTAAGTTTATTAGAGAGACAGAGACAGCACGAGTGGTGGAGAGGCTAGAAGAGAGAATCTCAAGCAGGCTCCATTATGCCAGTGCAGAGCCTGACACAGGGCTCGAACTAAAAAAAACACAAGATAATGACCTGAGTCAAAACCAAGAGTTGGATGTGTAACTGAGCCACCCAGGCACCCCTATATCTTAAAATTTCATAGACTGAGAAAACTGGTAGGCTGGTATCTCAAGCAAAGGATATTAACATATAAAATGTATTTTGCTTACAAGTTTTGGAAGATATTTTAGATAAATTGTTCTATTTCCTTATGGAGAATCTAGTTCCTAGAAAACAAATCAGATGTTAATATGAACACAAAACAAAACACAAAACAAAGCTCCACTCTTACTACCAAGGTAATAGTTTTACTTATTTTTTGTTAGTGTCTAAATAGACATCAGGAGGCATTGAGTATATAAAATTCAATGGGAAGCATTTAATGTTGAATGCTAGAGTCGAGTTTTTGTTTTTTTTTTTTTTAATAAAAAGGTAAACTGGTTATCTGTGAAGTACAATAGAGTAGTCTTTGCACATTTTTCTGATAGAGGAAATATTAGGAGCTCTCATATAGTGTTTCAAAAAAGGATTAAATATTTTATCGATTATTTAGTGTTTTAATAGTTTAGGAATATACATAATGATTGATCTTTTTTGAAGTTTGATTTATATGAAAGCCTTATCACAGATAAAATGTGATTAGTAATAACTGATTTTGAAAACCCTAAATTTCAGGTCACACTTCCTTATTAAAATAGATAACATCTTGTGTAAATTTTGGTTTCAGAATATACTCATGTATCTTAGGCACTGTTTAACTTTACAGAAAGTTAACAATAGTATAAGATTATCAGTCTTCATGAAAACTGCTTAGTTGTGCTTTCCAACGAACTTAAAAAACTTGACCATGTCCCTAATAGGTATCACAAATTAATCCATATTTTTAAAATGTTGATGAATACATTCACAACCCAAGTGATGATTCTTTGTTTTTCTCTCTGAAAATAATGTTTTCATTTACATAATTATATATAATTTTTTTTTCAACGTTTATTTATTTTTGGGACAGAGAGAGACAGAGCATGAACGGGGGAGGGGCAGAGAGAGAGGGAGACACAGAATCGGAAGAAACAGGCTCCAGGCTCTGAGCCATCAGCCCAGAGCCTGACGCGGGGCTCGAACTCACGGACCGCGAGATCGTGACCTGGCTGAAGTCGGACGCTTAACCGACTGCGCCACCCAGGCGCCCCAATTATATATAATTTTACAACAGTCAACTTTGGAAGAGAAAAGAAGTTTCTGCTGTTGCTCAAGATAAATCTTTTAGAATGCAGTTTTAAAATATTTAGATCACCAATTCTCTTTATTTCCTTGAGTTATTCATAATTATGTCCAATTAATTTCTTCTGTGTAGATAATATAATCAATTGTCTCTCTTCTTATTTTGCTTTTAGCATGTATATTGATCATTCTGGATGTGTGTCATTAGGATGAGCAATAAAGGGGATGAGTTCTCCTTGTTGACTGCTGAAGGACAACACAATATGTATATGATGTGGCATATGCCACCTGGCTGTCCTGTCTTGGAGCATTTTGAACAGGCTTGTGTAGCCAAATTTTTAAGCACACCTGCCAAGTACAGAATCCCATGACAGAGTGACATTGAAATTCTCCCCCTATAAAACAATAACACACACAGGGTTTCTTTTCATTATTATAAATAACCAAATTCCTTACAAAGCATTTTAAAAATAAAAGAACATCAATCATACACATGCATGCCAAATAATGAATAAATAAGTAGCTTTCCCTTATTGATTAGGATTTCTCTACTTTTGTCTCAAGAAATGACCAATGAAAACAGAAGTAAATATGCCATACTTGATAACAAGTTGGAATCCAAATCATGGATATAAAAGATTATCACCTTTCAGATTTGAAAATGCCATTATGTATAGTCTCATTATTTTCCAGATTACTTTAGTTTTCCCAATGGTAATTTGGGAACAAAAATATTCAGGTGACAACCAGGTGGGAAAGTTTTTTGGTGGAAGGGAGGAAACAAGTATCCTCTTTTTTCTTTTATTGAAATACAAAAATAGGGCTTAAACCATATGAAAGCATAGCTATTAATAAATGTTGAACTTTTCTAATCTTATTTTGTGAATCAAGATGAACAATTAAATAAAACATTGTTGCCTTGAACAAGGTAATGGCAGCAGGACTGATTCCAATGAAACAAAATTTTGCAGGACACATACATATATAATTGTCTTGTTGAGGATTGGTCCAGGGTTCAGCCATGACTGAATTGCCAGGACAGAATATGGAGTATGCAACTCAAGAAGTTTTGGGACTGACCTGGGCCATTAAGTGAACACAAAATGAAATAAATAAAGCTATTCTTTGTAAATAATTATGAGCAGCTTTTTAAATTCCCCATTTTAAAATATGGATAGCCTTAGAACATAATATTTCTAATTTTTCTGTCCATATAGTAATTTATTACAAAGGATTCTAAGCTTAATGTATAACTTACACATTCTTCATTTATATAACCATTGTATATTTTTGTGTAGAAGAAAAAAACAAATATTTAAATTTAGTATGTCAACTTTGTTGCCTCATGTAAGCAGCCCTTTTTGGCTTATAATAAGGACATTCTTTTTTTAATATGCTACCTGAACTGTTATAACCCAGTATTTTTTGCCTATGTTAAAGGGGGCTTTATTAATATTAAATTTGAAAGTAAAGAAGACTGAAAAATAAAACTGTACACACAGATTTTTGTTTAATGATTAACATTAAAGTTCACATAAACCTCTTTCAGAACAGTTCCATTCTATAATTTATAAAATTGAGAATTTTTTTTAAATGAGAAAATACATTTATGCAGGAAAGACTAATACTTGAGAATCCAGTATTTATATTTTTTCTTCCATGCCAGCTGCCACAGCCAAATATTTAGAAATATTTCATGGTTACTAAAGTATTTTACAATTGTATGAATCATATTTAATAATTCAAATTTTTTCAGATATATTTACTTAAAATTCTTCATCTGTGGTTTTCTTATTTTACATAGGTATTCATAAATAAAGTTCCATACTGCTACAGTTAATTGAGACATAGATTCAGACAACACAGTTTTAAAATCAGGCTTTATCTGTCATTTGCCAGATTTAATACAACTTTCTTAATTTGTATATACTCTAATGTCCTCATCCATAAAATAAGAAAATAATCTCACTACTAATTTGGTTATGTTTATTAAAGGATAAAATGCATCTAAAGTACTAAGACTACTTGGCAGAGTATCTAATACATTTTATTATTAGTTGTTTATTTTGTACATTATCTTTTATCTTAGAAATAAAATGAGATACTGCAATGTCACATCATTATCCACCAAAGTATTCCATTAGACTAAGCTGCATTGGTATATTTTCCTCTAAAATTATATTCAGTGGGGAAAATAATTTAATTTGAACTGGTCAAATTGATTTCCTTGCACTTCACAAGCCAAAGTTTGTACTCGCGCATTTTGTTTCTTGCACATTTGTTATGTGCATACATAGAACATCCACTGATGGCCTAAGGAGGGAATTCATTACAAATGACAGCACAAGAATTATCCCAGAAATGTTACGGATTCAACTACAAAGACTGTAAGGAAGTTTATGTAGACACTACAGTTACATTGCATTTTTCAGGGTGACATTTAAAACTTAAAGGTTTGGGGGAAATTTTATATGCACTTAGGATACCTTTCAAAAATATTGGAAGCTTGATGTATGCACATGTGTATACAATCCTATTTTGTGACTAAAAATAAAGCATATGTGCATCAATCAAATAAAAGTTTCCTGAAAATTCATATAGTGGAGATAGTCAATAAGGAGTTGGATTATCCACTTGGGTCAACAAAGAGCCTAAACTAACACACCAGAAAAGAGCACAAGGTCAAGTTTGATGGATGAATGAAGAGAACCTGAAAGAAAATGTTCAAAGTATCCTTGAACATAATCTGAATGTCTACATAAAGAGTCTAAATTAGATATAAAGCAATGGGAGAGGATCTTTGTTTCTAGAAACTTGAGGTGAGAACAAGGAGGATTACAGCACATGGAAGCTTCCACTAGAAGAGGTAGAGGATTATGGAAACATGACTGTGAACCCCAGCTTTCGTTCCACCATTGAGAATTCCAAATCTATCTTTCTTGCCGAAACCAAGGGACCACTGGGGTTTAAAGGCACATAAGCGGAAAGAAGACTGTTCTGTAGTAGTTAAGGTAGAGAGGACTGATACATGGTTTTCTCTTCCATGGGTGTCAATGAATTTTGGGACACCAGATTGAGGAAGCACAGATGTGAGTTTGCGAGGTCCTCAAAGCAGAGAATGCTGATAATAACAGGACCTTCAGTTATCTGAGCATTCTGGCCGGCAGAGATTACAACACACTCTAATCTCTACCAGAGCAAGAAGACCAATAAGGAAATGAAGGAGCAGGTTAAGATGTGAGCCTACCCCAGGGAATTGGAAAACTTGATGGGATACAGAGTTAGGAGAACAGTTCATGTTCCATGGCCTTAGAAGTGTAAGGAAGGAAAAAGTTTTCCTCAACTGTTTAGGATCCCTGGCTGGTTCTAAAAATTAAACTGGCAGACAGATTTATAGGAGAAAGGCATACAAATTTTATTGAATATATGTACTCATAAAAGAATGGAGACTTAAAGAAGTGAACAGAACAGGAAGCCTTTATACCTTTTAGACAAAAATTTGCAAAGAATTGACAAGATAAAGGAGTTTGGGCTATGGATAGGGTAAATGGGACAAAAGTAACAAGGTTTTTGTTTAGTGCCTTCTCAGCCCTAAATTCACTATGGTGATAAAGATGTCTTCTATTTTCCTGGTACAAGGAATGTATCTTTCACATGGAAGACCTATCTCCTGCTTTCCAGGGACAGAGGGGAGGCAGTGCAAAGAAGGGTCAGATTGTCCTTCTCGCAGCAGCTATTTCTTTAGTATGCGAGGGTGGTATATTTTGATGTAACATATTTTGCTACTCTTTACCAGTTTTGCTTATAACTGTTGGCTATGTAAGAAAAAGTTTCCACATTATCGACTGCACTGGGTCAGGCAAGAACCAACCCTGAGCCCCAGTGAGCCAACTCACTCAACAAAGATCAATAGCAGTATGTCTAAGCTGGACCAGTAGCCACGGAGATCTGTCAAAAGTTTCACATATTAAAAGCAGGTGGGGGGCGCCTGGGTGGCGCAGTCGGTTAAGCGTCCGACTTCAGCCAGGTCACGATCTCGCGGTCCCTGAGTTCGAGCCCCGCGTCAGGCTCTGGGCTGATGGCTCAGAGCCTGGAGCCGGTTTCCGATTCTGTGTCTCCCTCTCTCTCTGCCCCTCCCCCGTTCATGCTCTGTCTCTCTCTGTCCCAAAAATAAATAAAAAACGTTGAAAAAAAAAAAAAAGCAGGTGGGTGAGGATGATTAAAAACAAAACCAAACAAAAAGAGCATTAAAGGGCATTCTGAAGTTTAAACAGACAGAAACCTACATTTTTAAATGACATACTCACATAATTAAAAAGAGGATAGTCACTGTTGTTACCACAAATCAGTGGCTTGAAAATATAAAAAAAGTATTGCCAAAAGCAAAGAAAAAATGTAAATAGATAAAACATATGAAAAAAAAGGATGACACATGTAAGGCAATCTAAGACACTCAGTGTGCAAATAACACTTCAAAGGAAAGGAAAAAGAGCAGATACTGGATAGGCAATGATTAAACAAATAATGGAAGGGAATCTAAGCTTTAGGAACACCTGTGTCTGGATACAAATACAACTATCAGGTCCCGAGGTGGATTAATGAAAAAGCAATATACTTATTAGGCGAGGCATTTTTGAATTTTACAGATAAAGCTAAAATCTACAAGTTCCTAGAACATAAAAATAATTTATGTTGTTGTTAATAATATCTACACAGGTAAAAGGACTGGAATCAAATTTCTCATTTGTAATACTTGAAACTTGAAGAGGCTAATATAACATTTGCTGACTACTGAGAAAAATATTATGTATCCCTCCAATCCTATACCTACTGACAAAAGTCATCATCTCACAGAAGATGGTTAATGTGCAATGATATAATTGCATCTGAGGGAGATGGTTGAGGAACTACTTAAGGACATTTGAAATAGAAAGAACATGCTAAACTGTAGGAAAATTTTAATCATAATCAAGAACTAAAATTTTTAAGTAGCTCATCCAGGACTTGGGGCATTTAAAGGCCCCAGAGTGAAGAAAGAGGGGTGGCAAGATAGTATGAATAAAAGTGTTTTTTAAATGTCTCAACTGAATGGGATGAGTGACACAGACCATCTTGTGGGGAATCACTATGCCATCATGGGGAAATATTTTTTGCCAAACAATAGTAGATATATGTATGTAATTCTAAATACAGGGTCAGCTAAGGTAATAAAATAAAAATTATAGTTAGAATATCCATGGCCACCTGGATGGCTCAGTCAGCTGAGTGGCTGACTCTTGTTTTCTGATGAGGCCATGATCTCATGGTCATGGAATCAAGCTCCACATCAGTCTCTGTGCTAGGTGTGGAGCCTGATTGAGATTCTCTCTCCCCCTCTCCCCTTGTCCTTCCCCTGCTCATAGGCTTACGCTATCGCTCAAAAAAAATCCAAATATGTGGGGAAACATAAAATTAATAGCAACTTGATAAAAACATGTAAAAATAAGGAAATATAGAAAAGACTAGTTTAAAATAATCAGTAAACATAAAATAAGATGGAAGAAGCATGACAGCTATTATAACCATTACTCTCTGTGTGTCTAGAATTATGACTCCTACTAAAGGACAGAGTTCAAATGCACCAGTTTAAATGAAGGCCATTAGAAACAGACTTAAAATAAATAAGAAATGTTGAAAATAAGGGGTTGTCAAATAGGTATCTGGAAAACTCCACAATAGAAGTGGCTTTATTGGAATCATACATACAAGCTATAGTGAAAGGTTAAAGGTATGATAGAGAATGAGAAGAATATTGTGTCATGATAAAAGATACACTTTACAAAGAAGGTAAAACAGGAATAAACTTGTATAAAACTAATAGCAGCTAAATTCACAAAGCAGAAGTCATTCGGAATGCAAAAACTTCATGAAAAAAAAAATAGAGTTTTAAAAGGAAACTTCAGGGGCGCCTGGGTGGCGCAGTCGGTTAAGCGTCCGACTTCAGCCAGGTCACGATCTCGCGGTCCGTGAGTTTGAGCCCCGCGTCGGGCTCTGGGCTGATGGCTCGGAGCCTGGTGTCTGTTTCCGATTCTGTGTCTCCCTCTCTCTCTGCCCCTCCCCCGTTCATGCTTTGTCTCTCTCTGTCCCAAAAATAAATAAAAAACGTTGAAAAAAAATAAAAAAAAATAATAAAAGGAAACTTCAATAGAACAGAGGGAAGTAGGCAGAGAATATGACGATTCCCTGAGGAACTGGCAGCTGAGGAACTGTTTAGAGTCCCAGAGGCTCCATTATGAATAGGGAGGAAGCAGTTAAGATTATATGCCAGTTCAGATAATCATTATGAAATCCCTGCATAAAATCACTTTAGCCAAGATACTGAGTGCCCAGTTGCAAAGTGTGCCAGGAACATACAGAGAGTGCCCTGGTAGGCACTATAGGAAATTGTGCTGTTTCCAATCAAACATGCTGTATCCTTTCTCCCTATTATAGAAGCCTATATCCTTCCAAAAGGAAATTATACAGAGCGAGGGATTATGACATATGCCTATCACAGTAAAATTTGCAACGGAATTACTCGGAAATATTATTTATTTCCTTAGTAAAAAGTGTAATTTTAAATTGCACATTTGACTTTTTACCTCCATCTATACTTAGTACTGGACACCTTACTAAACAAGCTAGAAGACAAAAAATCAACATGTATGATATCATTTGGTGTAATTTCTAAGTTAGAAAAGGAAAAATAATTTCTATCAACAGGCACTAAATCACACTGAGTAACAGACACTTAAAAAAATAAGGTTCAGGGGCGCCTGGGTGGCGCAGTCGGTTAAGCGTCCGACTTCAGCCAGGTCACGATCTCGCGGTCCGTGAGTTCGAGCCCCGCGTTGGGCTCTGGGCTGATGGCTCAGAGCCTGGAGCCTGTTTCCGATTCTGTGTCTCCCTCTCTCTCTCTCTGCCCCTTCCCTGTTCATGCTCTGTCTCTCTCTCTGTCCCAAAAATAAATAAACGTTGAAAAAAAAAAAAAAAAAGTAAGGTTCAGTTCAAGATGGTGACGTGGAAGGAGCTTGAATGCACCTCCTGCCTTGGACACACCAAATCTACAGCTACGTATGCAACAACTTCCTCAGGGTAGGAGTACTAGTTGAGCAACTCCTACGCATTGAATAACCAAGGAAAAACCCATATCGAAGTGGGTAGGGGAAGCTGAGAAACAATTTTGACATAAACTCCAACACTGGCACAGAAACCCACATACAGGAGGGAACTCAAAACCTGGAGCTTCTCCCTGAGTAAAGGGTTTGAAACCCACCTTGAGCACTCTAAATTTTAAGACCTATACCTGAAAGACAATCCCCCAAAACTTCTATATTTGAATGCCAACAGGGTTTGTGTCCATAAGACTCACTAAGCCATAGTGATCTGAGAAACACTTCTTAAGGGGCTTGCATACAAAAACTTACCATGGCCTGAAACAGAGGCAGTCAACTTAGAAGTACCCATAATTTCTGTGAAAGAGGCCTATTTGATTATCTTAAAGCATCAGCCTGAGAAGCATCTAATTTGCCACACATCTGGGTGTTTACTGATATACTCTCCAGAGATAGAGGCCAATGGGCACCATTCTGACCCTTTCCCTATGCCTCATGCCTGGTAACAAGAATCCCTCAGAAAAGAGTTTATACCTCATCAAGTTCCCTGATTTTTGCAGCTGCCACCCAGGGGACATCTTTAGATTACCTGGCTCTGGTGGACAGTCAGGCTTACGCTTAAATGTCCCACAGACTGTAACCAATGAAGAAAAATTTATTAACCAGCTACCATCCCAAGGGCACAAAATACTTTTTGTGGCTGTCACCCAGGGACCCCCACTGATCATTAGGCTCTTGTGACCAGTAGGGATTATGCTTATATGAGTTTGATTTCCATTCAGTCTGAGTATAGGTACTGACTGAGATCCTCCCTTCTGGGACACTGAAAAGTCTTGGTATATTCTCAACTATTAAAGCCGTCAAAAATAAAGTAGGCTCAGGGCACCTGGCTGGCTCAGTTAAGTGTCCATCTCTTGATTTCAGCTCAGTCATGATCTCTTGGTTCATGGGATTGAGCCCTGTGTCAGGCTCTGTGCTGACAGTGAGAAACCTGCTTGGGATTCTTTCTCTCCCTCCCTCTGTCCCTCACCTGCTCTTGCTCTTGCTCTTGTTCTCACTCACTCACTCTGTCTCTCTCTCCCTCCCTCCCTCCCTCAAAATAAATAAATAAGCATTAAAAATTAAAGTAGGCTGCTTGGACAATCACAAAAGTTTGAGAGACACCCCCAAATAGGGCAGGAATAAACAATAAGGTCATCTCTTCTATAAAGACACTGTGAAATCTGGAAGTGATGGCTATTTTATCTAATGCAGGGAAAGTAACATAGAAGGTCAAGGAAAAAAAGAGGAATAAATTCCAAAAAAAAAAAAGTAAGATAAAACCTCAGAAAAATATCTTACTGAAATGGGGCTAAGAATTTCAACAAAGAGACAGAAAATATACGAAAGTACCAAATAGAAACCACAGAGCTGAAGAACACAAACACTGAAATATTTAGGAGCTCGATAGCAGGCATATTAAAGCAGAGGGAAGGATGAGTGAACTTAAAGACAAGGCAGTGGAATTCACCCAAACAAAATAGCAAAAGAAAAAGAAAAGAAAAAAGAGTAAAGCTAGCTTAAGGAAATGATAGGACATCAAACAGATTAACATTCACATTATAGGAGTCCCAGATGGAAAGTGTGAGAGAAAGGGGCAGAAAATCTATTTAAAGAAATTATGGCTGAAAACTTCCCTTCCCTGGGGGAAGAACATACAGATCTAAGAATTCTAGAGAGTTCCAAAAAAGATGAACACAAGAACCCATATCAAGATACATTATAATTAAAGTGTCAAAAGTGAAGGAGAGAATTTGTATTTATTTTTATTTTTTAAAAAATTTAATGTTTATTTTTGAGAGAGAGAGAGAGAGAGAGAGAGAGAGAGAGAGAGAAAGCAGGGGAAGGGCAAAGAGAGAAGAAGACATAGAATCTGAAGCAGGTTCCAGGCTCTGAGCTGTCAGCACAGAGCCCAACGCAAGGCTTGAACTCAGGAACTGTGAGATCATGACCAGAGCTAAAGTCAGATGCTTAACTGACTGAGCTACTCAGAAACCCCAAGGAGAGAATTTTTAAAGTATCAAGAGAAAAACAACTTGTTACATACAAAGAACTACCATAAGATTATTAACAGATTTTTCACCAGCAACTTTGCAGGCCAGAAGGGAGAGGCATGATATATTGTGCGTGCTGAAAGAAAAACTGCCAATAAAGAATACACTATGGGGAAAAATTATTCTTCATAACTGAAGGAAAGGTAAAGATTTCCCAGATAAGCAAGGCTAAAGGAGTTCATCACAACGAAACTGGACTGAAAAAAAAATGTTAAATGGGTTTTTAAAGCTGAAATAAAGGGGTGAAAATTAGTTACAGGAAAATAATGGAAATATAAATCACACTGATAAATTTAATTATATAATAAAATTCAGAATTATCAAATGTTGAAATGGTGGTGGATTAATCACTTATAAATTTAACATGAGGGTTAAAAGACAAAAGTTGTAAAAAATAGCTCTAATTTGAACAATTTAAGAGAAGCACAAGATAAAAAGATGTACATTGTAACATTGAAAACAAAAGGTGGAGGGGGAGTAATAATGTAGAGCCTTAGAATGCATTTGAAATTATGTTGTTAGCAAATTAAAATAGACTGTTATAAATATAACTTGCTTTAGGTAAGGTCATAGTATCCAGAAAGTAAACCTATAATAAATACACAAATAATAAAGCAAAATAATCTAACCATACCACGCTAGAAAATATTCAAATCACAAAGAAAAATAGTAAGAGAAGAAAGGAACAGAGAAATTATAAAATAGCTAGAAAACAATGAAGAAAATGGCAATCAATACATATTTATCAATAATTATTTTAATGTAAATGGACTACATTCTTCATTCAAAAGATATTGTGTGGTTGAATGGATAAAACACATCTATCTATATGCTGCCTACAATAGACCCACTTCAGATTTAGGACACACACACAGAATGAAGAGATGAAAAAAGATTCCATGAAATTGGAAACCAAAAGCAGCTTGGGGTAGCTATTCTTCTATCAGACAAAATAAACATTAAGTCAAACTGTAATAAGAGATAAAGAATCTCATTAAACAACAGGATATAACATTTGTAAATATTATGCACCTAACATAGAAGCACTTAAATATATAAAGCAAGTATTAACAGACCCAAAGGGAGAAATAGAAGGCAACACAAAAAAAATAGCAGGGGACTTTAATACCCTACTTTGACCAACAGATAGATTATCTAGACAGTAAACAATAAGAAACCATTGGCTTTAAGTAACATGTTAGACTGGAGGCACTTAATAGATACATACAGAACATTCAATCCAAGAGCAACAGAATATATATTATTCAAAACACAGATGGGATATTCTCCAGGATAGATCATATGTGAGGCCACAAATCTTAATAAAGTTAAGATGATTGAAATCATATCAAGCATCCTTTCTGACCACAATGGTAAGAATTTAGAAATAAGTTACAAGAAGAAAACTATAAAATTCACAAATATTTAGAGACTAAACACATGCTGCAGAACCAATGAGTTCAAGAAAAAAAAAAAGAAAAATCAAAAAATATCTTCAGACAAATGATAATAAAAATACAACATACCAAAACTTATGGGATGCAGCAAAAGTAGTTCTAAGAGGGTCATCCAAAGGGCAAACTGCCTACCTCAAGAAATAAGAAACTGCTCAAATAACCTAATTTACACTTCAAGAAACTAGAAAAAAAAAGAACAAAAGCCAAACTTATTAGAAGGATGGAAATAATGAAGATCAGAGTGGAAATAAATAAAATAGAGACAAAAAACAATAGAAAATATCCATGAAACTAAGAGCTGGATTTTTAAAAAGATAAACAAAATTGAAAAATCATTAGCTAGACTAAGAAATAAAGAAAAAGTGAAAGAGTAGAAATTACAACTGACACCACAGAAAAACATAGATTCATAAGAAGCTAATAGGAATAACTATACAGCAGCAAATTTGACAACTTAGAAGAAATGGATAATTATGAGAAACATATAACCTGAATCCAGAAGAAATAGAAAATCAGAACATACTTATTACTAGTAAGGAGATCAAATCAGTAATCATAAATCTCCCAAAAGAAACCCACAAAAGTCTAGGACCCAATGACTTCACTGGTGAATTCTACCAAATATTTAAAAAATAATTAATGACAATCCTTCTCAAACACTTCCCCCCACCAAAAAAAGAAAAGAACGCTGCCAAACACATTTTATAAATCCAATGTTATCCTGATACCAAAACCAGACAAAGACACAAGAAAATGGAAGCTTATAATAGTGATGAAATAGATGAAAAATCTAAGCAAAATATTAACACACCAAATTCAATAATACATTCAACGGATCATACACTTATCTAATGAGATTTACCCCAGGCATGGAAGGATGGCTGAACATCTACTAATCAATGTGATACACTACATTAAGAAAAGGAAGGATAAAATCATATAACCATCTCAAAATATACAGAAAAGGCATTTGAAAAAACTCAATATCTATTTATGATGATTAAAAAAAAAACTCTACAAAGTGGATATAGAGGGAATACACCTCAACAAAATAATGGTAATATATGAAAAACCCACAGCTAACATTATTCTCTATGGTAAAAAGCTGAAATCATTTCCTTTAAGATCAGGGATAAAATGCCCGATATCACACTTTTATTCAACATAGTACTGATAGTCCTAGCCAAAGCAATTAGACAAGAACAAGAAATAAAATTCATCTAAATATGAAAGAAGTAAAACTGTCACTATTTCAATATTACATGATATTAATATACAGAAAACTGTAAAGACTCCACGCACACAAAAAAAATTAAGAACTAAAATAAATTAAGTGAAGTTGCAGGATACAATATCAATATACAAAAATCTGTTGCCTTTCTATTACTAATGAACTATCATATCAGAAAGATAAATTAAGAAAACAATCTTGTTTACAACTGCATCAAAAATAATAAAATAACTGGAAATAAATTTAACCAATAAGTGAAAGTCCTGTGCCATAAAAACTATAAGATGTTTATGAAAGAAATTAGACACAAATAAATGGATAGACCTTTCATGTAATTGTGTTGGAAGAATATTGTGAAAATGTCCATACTACCCAAATCTGTCTACAGATTCAATGCAATTCCTATCAAATTCCAATGATATTTCTACACAGAAATAGAATAATCCTAATATTTGTATGAACCTATAAAAGATAGCTGAAGCAATCTTGATAAAGAAGAACAAAGCTTGAGGCATCATGCTCTCTAATTTTAAACTATAGTACAAAGCTACATTCATCAAAACAGTATGGTGTTGGAATAAAAATAGGCCCATAAATCAATGGAACAGAAGAGAGCTCAGAAATAAACCCATGCATATCTCATCAATTAATTTATGACAAAAAAGAAGTCAGGAACATAAATGGGGAAAGGACAGTCTGATAAATGATGTGGGAAAATGGGACTGCCTCATGCAAAACAATGAAACTTGATCATTGCCTCATACCATACACAAAAAATTAATCAAAAATGGATTAAAGACTTGAACATAAGAGTTGACACCATAAAACTCCTAGAAGGAAACATAGGTAGTGAACTTATTTACATCAAACTTGTGAAGAAATTCTGGATTTGAAATCAAAAGCAAAGGGAACAAATATAAAAATAACAAGCAGAACAATATCAAACTAAAATCTTCTGTGCATAATAAAAATGAAAAGATAACCTGCTGTATGGGAAAAATACTGCAAATCAAACATCTGATAAGGGTTAATATTTAAAAATATAAGGGGCGCCTGGGTGGTGCAGTCGGTTAAGCGTCCAACTTCAGCCAGGTCACGATCTCGTGGTCCGTGAGTTCGAGCCCCGCGTCAGGCTCTGGGCTGATGGCTCGGAGCCTGGAGCCTGTTTCCGATTCTGTGTCTCCCTCTCTCTCTGCCCCTCCCCCATTCATGCTCTGTCTCTCTCTGTCCCAAAAATAAATAAACGTTCAAAAAAAATTAAAAAAAATAAAAATAAAAATATAAGAAGAACTCCCATAACTCAATAGCAAAAAGTAAACAATCCTATTTAAAAATGGGCAGAATCTGAATAGACATTTTCCAAAGAAAACATAGAAATGGCCAACAGGTACATGAAAAACTGCTTAACATTGCTAATCACCAGAGAAATACAGTTAAATATTATCTCATATCTTCTAGAATGACTATGGTCAAAAAAATAAAGAAATAACAAGTGTTGGAGAAGATAGGGAGAAAAAGGACTCCTCAGTCACTGTTGGTGGAAATGTACATCATTGCACACACTGTGGGAAATAGTATGGGGGTTCCTCCAAGAAATTAAAAATAGAACTACCATACTAACCAACAATTCTACTTCTGCATACTTAGCCAAAATGAACAAAAACTCTAACTCAAAAATATATATGCACCCCATATTTGTTACCGAATTATTTATAATATCCAAGATATGTAAGCAACCTAAGTATTTGTCAATGGATAAATGGATAAAGAAAATTCAGTATGGATATGAAATGAAATATATTTAGCAATAAAAATGATCTTGCCATTTGCAAAAACATGGAGAGAGCTTGATGACTTTGTATTAAATGAAATCACACAGTGAGAGAAATACCATAAATCTCACTAATATGTGGAGTCTAAAAACAAAACTGAGATCTTAGATAGAGAGAACAGATACATGTTTGCCAGAAGTGGGGGGTTGGGGTTGAATGAAATTGGTGAAGGTACATGTTCAAAGGTACAAGCTTCCAGGTATAAAATAAGCCATCGGATTCAATGTACACTATGGTGACTATATTTAATAATATTGTACTGTATACCTGAAAGTTGCTAAGCGAGTAGATCTTTAAAAACAAGTACCTATGTATGGTGATGGACGTTACTTGATTTCAATAATATGTCATTATGTTATATACCTGAAACTGATATAATGCAATGTCAATTATATCTTAGAAGAAGAAAAAGGAGGAAGAACAGAAAGAAGAAACCTGCCCTATTGGCCTCCATAAGGAAGGAAAATGTGAAGCTGCAATGTTTTCTCTCTAGTCTCCTGTACTTGGTTTGAAAACAGGAGCACTTTTTAATTCTAGTGTTCTTCCTCCAAGTGGATATTATGGGAAGAGATGAGTTGTGAGTATCCTCATGACTTCATCATTGTTTGCCAACAAGATTCTCATCACAGTGCAGTTAAAAAAGTAAGCCTAAATTCTGAAAATTTTTCTAACCACCTCTTCTAAAACAGATTCCTTTTTCTAACATAGTAGTTATGTCTCCAAAGCCCACAACTGTCAGGCTTCCTTCATATTTGCTCAAAGCCCTCACAGAAAATCATTTGCTACGTTATCTTAGGAAAATATTTTCTAATACTAGAAACCCAATCATTCTTAAAGTCAATTTTACATACTAAGGCATATTAAAAACATTTTTATTATAATATCCCCAACACCTAGGTGAATACCTAGATTCTGAATACCTAGATCAATGTCTTCAAGATAGTAGATATCCGGTAAAGATTTTTCAGCACTTAAGGAATATTTAATTTTATTTTAAAACGTTGTCACCTGCTCTTCTGTTCTCATGCTCCTGGGTGAGATAATTTCAAAGGTAACTTGATTTCTAAGAATGTAAGGTCTACAGGACATAGGGATTCCCATTCTTTCATTGCTGTAGCCCCAGTACTAAAAACCTTAATAAATGTTTAGACTTTAATAAATGTTCATTGGATGAAGTAGAAACATTTATATTAACATTTAATTTAGTTGTAAAATATAATAAATGTGCCAAGAAGAATATGACAATCATGTACCAAACTCTCATCTATGCTGTCTTTTCTCCAATTTATTTGTTAAAATAAACAAAGTTTGACCACCTCTGCTCTTCTCACTTCTTCCCTAGATTTACTTTTTTAAATTTGTGTGTAGCATATGTATGCTTTATATGTTTACAATAAATATATTATAATCAATATGTATTATTTTATATTTAAATTATATTTATATATGGAAATACTTTTTATTCTAGGAAGTTGAAGCTTTTATTCTAAGATTGTAAGGCTATGACAGTATTTTAAAAATACTTTTAGTTTCTTTTTCCCACACTCTAAAGTTACTTATGTTCTTTAAAATCTCAGAAAAACTCAGCTTTAGGCCCAGCCTGCATGTCTTTATTTCTCTTTTACCATTCTTTTTTTTGTCTAATCTTAAAATTGGAATCATAAAAGGAACAAAAGCAAAGATTCATAAGGGAAATATAGTGAAGAAAGGAAAAATGATCACATTTATATTTTGATCCTATCACAGGATCAGCTGAAGGCTCCTGACAGATATTTCATTTTAAGCTGATCCTCACTATCCACTAACCAGTGGTGCATATTGTGTATAATATTTGCATTTATTTGTTTATCAAATAGTTATCCTTAGTAGCTGTCCATAGTCTTAGGTGCTGCACTACAAATTAAGTATTCATAACTTAACAAGACAGGTTCCTTACTTCAGAGAACTTACTATTCAATGGAGGGAAAAAAAGAACAAAAATATTGAAGAGTAAAATATAGATACATATATTGGATTATAGGTAATTCTGCGCTCACATGTGGCAAGAATAAAAGACATTGAGAATTACATGATTTTCCAGAGACAGTTGCCTTTAAGCAAAAGTTAAGTAGGGGTGAAATAAATATAGCCAGCATAGGGATTCAAAATCCAGAAAGAGCCTAGTACTCTCAAAGGGGCTAATAATTTCTATATACTAGTTATAAAGGGAAGAATGACCAAAAATACAGCTAAATAGACAAGATAGACCATAAAAGGCCATAGGAATATTTTTTATAGAAAACATTGAATTAATCAGTTTGGGATACTATATCAAATATGAGAGACTAGGTGGCTTAATCAACAATTTACTTCTGATAGATCTCAATGCTAAAAATGCCCAGATTAAGGGGCCAGCATATTCCATTCCTGGTGATAAACCTCTTCCTGGTTTGCAGATAACTGCCTTTTTACTATATGTTCGCACGGTGGAGAGAGAGCACTCTGTTCTCTTTATAAGGGCACTGTATTAAGGCCTCTCCAAAACCAAAAGTGCTAGCGGGTAATATTTCTCTACCCTCCTCTCCCAGCCTATATAGCCAGTTCATAATGGACAACTCACATCTCATGGTAACTTGGTTGCCCGTGGTCAAACATTCAGTGTCTACCATGGTCCAGTAGCAAGCCAAGAACTGTTTCTTAAAAGGAGAGTATCTGCAAAAGATGGGGCTGGTCTTTGCTCCAAAATCCCAAGATCCTGCAGTATGATTCACTCTAAGTGCCTTCTAAAGACTTCGAACAGCATCTGTATCTGCCACTGACACTTCAGCATCATTGTATCTGTTAGATCGCATGTGAGTTTGCACAACAGCCTAGGCCTATTGCAGAGCCTTTTCTTATTTGGCACCCCGCTTAAAACGAACAGTTTCTTGGACCATTAAGTAAAACAGCCAGAGAACACACTGAAATAATGAATATGTTGCCTTCAAAATCCAAAAGGCCCCCTAAGCATTATACCTTTTTTTTAGTTGCAGGAGGGGCTAGATACAGCAACCTGTTCCTCTTAGAAAGCTTATCCTGACAGGTCTCACACCACCATGGACACATTATGAGAGTGTGCCTTAAAGCTGCAATGTTAAAACCAGAATTTCTTCTTAGTAAGCCCATATCTATAAAGTTTTACTGATTCTACATTATGTTCCTTTTACACTATCCCAAATCCTTTTCATCCATTCCCAAACATTTTCCCATGATTTCTGCCAGTATAATTTAGAAAACTGTAGTTCTTTTAGCATATAGCATACCTCCTCATAGGACACACTTTGTACCGCACTTTCAGGGACCTACTATCACTTGAGTCTAGCTATAGGGTTGTAGAAGCAAAAAGGAGTGGTAAGGGTGAATCCTGAGGAAAATCAGCATTGTCTTACAGGGTAGCTGCCTCAGAGGACACCATTAGTTTCCTCAGGCAGTATAAGGTTAATCCCTTCTGAAAGAGATAGAAAGGCCAAGACCACCATGGATGGAGAGGTCAAATTCATTGGGAATGGATTCTGCTGCCACTGGGGGTGGGGGGGGGGCTGAGAGGCCACTTCTGCTGAAGGTGGGGTGGCTAATTCCACCCACCTTTTCCACAGACAAAACTTATCAGAATTTAGGGGCTCCATTACCCATCTTTATGAGAGTTTTTCCACACATCCCGTTCCAATTTGTAGGAGCCCCATGATCTCCTAACCATTGCCCTCATTTTAACTATAGACACCTTTAAAAGCTAAAAGTTCCACTTGCATTGTAATGTAGCCAGTCTCAACATGAGGCTCTATGGTTTTCAGCAATTCCATCCCTGTTGTTATAGTTAAGGTACATATAGAAGTTCTGGTGTCATTGAATCCCTGAGCTCATCCTTTTCTTTCACCATATTATTCAGGGACATTAGGAGCTAACTAGCTTTCAAACTAGCTAGCTTTCAAAAAATGTGCAGAGGTACAATATACAGAATTACCTAGCTCCTGGTTTCTTGAGCAGAGTTGACACACAGTTTCACATTAGTTTCAGATGTACAACTTAGTGATTTGACAAGTGTGTATATTATGCTAGGTTCAACATAAGTATAGCTACTATCTGTCTCATTACATCACTATTACAATATCATTGACTGTATTCCTTATGTTCTATTTTTTATTCCCATGACTTACTGGGAGTCCTGGAACACCATAACTGGAAGCCTTTATCTCCCTCTCCCCTTTTACCTATTTTTGTTCAGACCTTCACCTCCCTCCCCTCTGGCTACTATCAGTTTGTAGTAATGTTCTGATTCTACTTTCTAATTTTTTTCAGATTTCATTTATGAGTGAACTCATATGGTATTGGTCTTTCTTAGTCTGACACATTTTACTTAGCATAATACCCTCTAGGTCCATCAATATTGTCTCAAATGTCATGATTTCATCATTTTTATGGCTGTGTAAATATTCCTGTGTGTGTGTGTGTGTGTGTGCGCGCACGCATGTGTGTGTGTGTGTGTGTGTGTTTATGTATCCTTGTCAATTCATCTACTGATGGACACTTAGGTTGCTTCCATATCTTGGCTAATGTAAATGCTGCAACAAACATAGGGGTTTATAAGTCTTTTTGAGTTAGTGTTTTAATTTTATTTGGGTAAATATCCAGTGGTGAAATCATTGGATCATATGGTTTTTCTATTTTTAATTTTTTGAGAACTCTCCATATTGTTTTCCAGAGTGGCTGCACCAATTTACGTTCCCCCCAACAGTTCATCCATGTTCCTTTTTCTCCACATCCTCACCAACACTTGTTTCTTGTCTTTCTTTTCATATTTATTTATTTTGAGAGGGAGGTGCAGAGGGAGAGGGAGAGAGAGAATTCCAAGCAGCTCAATGCTCACTGCAGAGCCCAACACAGCTCAGTCCCACAATCACGTGATCATGACCTGAGCCAAAATTGAGAGTCAGATGCTTAGTCGACTGAACCTCCCAGGCACTCCTCTTGTCTTTTTTATGTTAGCTATTCTGATAGGTGTGAGGTGAGATCTCCTTGTGTTCAACTGCATTTCCCTGATGAGTGAAGTTGAGCATCTTTTCCTGTGCCTGCTGACCATTTATATGTCCTCTATAGGTCTTCTTTGAAAAAATGTCCTTTGCCCATTTTTAAATCGGATTATTTTTGTGTGTGTGATGTTGAGTGATATAAGTTCTTTATATATTTTGGGTAACAATCCCTTATCACATCTATCCTTCTCCCATTCAGTAGGTTGTTGTTTTTTTTTTTTTTTTTTTTAATTTCCTTTGCTGTGGAAATGTTTATTTTTATGTAGTAAATAGTTTATTTTTCCTTTTTTTCCCTCGCCTTAGGAGACATATGTAGAAAACTGTTGCTATAGTCAATGTCAGAGAAATTACTGCCTATGTTCTTGTCTAGAATTTTTATTTCAGGTCCAAAATTTAGGTCTTTAATCCATTTAGTTTATTATTATGCATGGTGTTAGCAAGTTGCCCAAATTCATTCTTTTACATGTATCTATCCAGTCTAGCACCATTTAAGAGGCTCTTTCTCATTGTATATTCTTGCCTCCTTTGTAATAGTTCCTTGTTTCTTTTAAGTGGTAGATTAGGACTATCTAATTTGTGTATCTCTATAAACAGTTCACATCATGGAAAATCAGTGCTCTCTTTACTACTAGTAATAGTGTCTGTAGAGTTTTTAAATCTAATCAGAGAGCCAATTCCAGAAACCTCGGAACCAATTTTAAAAAACTCACTCTTAAAATTTTGTTTCTCTTGATTCATTCTCAGTACCAAAATATCTATATTAGAGTTCTTTAGATAAAGAGGGCCAATAATTACACATATTCACAAACATATACGTAAATATATTTATACAGTTATTTGAAGTGTTTTATTGTAAGGATTGGCTCACATAATTATGGAGTTTGAGAAATCCCACAATATGCCATCCACACACTTGAAACCCAAGAAAGCCATGATGTCAGGATAAGTACAAAGGCCTGAGAACCAACAGAGCCAATGATGTAGATTGCAGTCTAGTTGTGATGATCTTAGAACCAGAAGTACCAAGAGAAAAAGACTGACATCCCTCTCAAGTAGTCAGGCAAGAAGGGCTGAAATCTACCTTCCTCTGCCTGTTCTATTCAGGCCCTCAAAAGTTTGGAGAATGCCCACTCACATTGGGGAGGGAAACTGCTTTACTGAGTGTACCAATTCACATACTAATTTCATCCAGAATCACTCTCACAGATACACGCAGAAATGATATTTAGCCAAATATCTGAGCGTGTAAGATCCATTAGAGTTGATACACAAAATTAGCCCTTATAGGCACTAATCCTATCATCCTCACCAAACCCTATTACATCCCAAAGGCCTGTCCTCTAAATATCATAACATTGGGGATTAGGCAAATATCATAATCATTTGCCATAATGATTAGGGAGAAGGTAACCCAAATACTCAGTTAATAGCAAATATCATCAGATGGACATGTTAGAAAATCTGTGTTGCAAATCTGAACAGAACAACCTGGAGGAAATTATCTGCCTAGAGTAGTGATAATGAAGATCAACATAAATAGATATATTCACAGCAAGTATAGGAGGTGGAACTGACAATTCTTGGCGATTAATTAGATTTGGAAGAAGATGGAATTAAATATGACCCAGGTGTATGGTGCTGAGGGATATTGTGAGGCATCATGAATAATATATTCAAGAGTATTAAGCTCCCTCATATTTTCTCCATACTTCTTCCTTAAAAGTTGTGAGAACTTGTGAATGGAGGGAGTCTTTATGCTGAATGTTCAGTTCTCTCCCAAAGATCTTGGTTCCGTTTATTTTCTTAACTTTATTGCTGTTTTGCCTCTATGTGTTAACATACTAAACAATATTTTCAGATAATAAGCAAGCAAAAAAATATCTTTTCTCCCAGAAGAGACCATTCAGCAAGAAATAGCAGGTCAAAGGGAAACACACAATGAAACAAAAATGTGTAATAAAAGTATTCATAGTTTCCAAATCTAACTATTTTTCAATAGCTTTCTCACAGAGAAAAATGTAGACTTAGTCCCCCAGGATCATCTATATTTATGAAATAAATATTTAAGAAAAAATAAAACACAGTAAAATTACTGAGCACCTGCTTTGTGTCGAAAACTTTCTTTAATCAACAATGTCAACATCTGTATCCATAAGACCCTATAAGTTGTTTCTATTTTAAAGATAAAACAAACAAGGTTGGTAGAATTTATGTAATTTATCTAACCCATGGAACAGATGGTGTTAGAATTCAAATATAAGTTTTCCTCTGCCTTAAACATCAGAGAGTAAAACTTTCATAAATATTATTTTAAAATGTGATTTTAAGTTCTAACCCCCTCAGGTGTCAAAATTTAACCTCTAAAGAAATTAAATTTCTACATTTAAAAGTTTGGAACACAGAGGGAGGGAAGATGGCGGCGTAGGAGGACGCTGGGCTCACCGCGCGTCCTGCTGATCACTTAGATTCCACCTACACCTGCCTAAATAACCCAGAAAACCACCAGAGGATTAGCAGAACGGAGTCGCCGGAGCCAAGCACAGACGAGAGGCCCACGGAAGAGGGTAGGAAGGGCGGCGAGGTGGTGCGCGCTCCACGGACTGGCGGGAGGGAGCCGGGGCGGAGGGGCGGCTCGCCAGCCAAGCAGAGCCCCCGAGTCTGGCTTGCAAAAAGCGGAGGGGCCTGATGGACTGTGTTCCGACAGCAAGCGCGACTTAGCGGCTGGGAGGTCATAAGTTAACAGCTCTGCTCAGAAAGCGGGAAGGCTGGAGGACAAAGGGAAGGAAAGCTGCTGAGCCCCCGGACGACAGAGCTCAGTTTGGTGGGGAACAAAGGCGCTCGCCAGCGCCATCTTCCCCGCCCATCCCCCAGCCAAAATCCCAAAGAGAACCAGTTCCTGCCAGGGAACTTGCTCGCTCCGCGCAAACACCCAACTCTGCGCTTCTGCGGAGCCAAACCTCCGGCAGCGGATCTGACTCCCTGCTGCTGCCACAGGGCCCCTCCTGAAGTGGATCACCTAAGGAGAAGCAAGCTAAGCCTGCTCCTCCTGCCCCTGTGCACCTTGCCTACCCACCCCAGCTAAGACGCCAGATCCCCAGCATCACAAGCCTGGCAGTGTGCAAGTAGCCCAGACAGGCCACCCCACCCCACAGTGAATCCCGCCCCTAGGAGAGGGGAAGAGAAGGCACACACCAGTCTGACTGTGGCCCCAGCGGTGGGCTGGGGACAGACATCAGGTCTGACTGCGGCTCCGCCCACCAACTCCAGTTATACACCACAGCACAGTGGAAGTGCCCTGCAGGTCCTCACCACACCAGGGACTATCCAAAATGACCAAGCGGAAGAATTCCCCTCAGAAGAATCTCCAGGAAATAACAACAGCTAATGAGCTGATCCAAAAGGATTTAAATAATATAACAGAAAGTGAATTTAGAATAATAGTCATAAAATTAATCGCTGGGCTTGAAAACAGTATAGCTGACAGCAGAGAATCTCTTGCTACAGAGATCAAGGGACTAAGGAACAGTCACGAGGAGCTGAAAAACGCTTTAAATGAAATGCATAACAAAATGGAAACCACCACGGCTCGGATTGAAGAGGCAGAGGAGAGAATAGGTGAACTAGAAGATAAAGTTATGGAAAAAGAGGAAGCTGAGAAAAAGAGAGATAAAAAAATCCAGGAGTATGAGGGGAAAATTAGAGAACTAAGTGATACACTAAAAAGAAATAATATACGCATCATTGGTATCCCAGAGGAGGAAGAGAGAGGGAAAGGTGCTGAAGGGGTACTTGAAGAAATAATAGCTGAGAACTTCCCTGAAGTGGGGAAGGAAAAAGGCATTGAAATCCAAGAGGCACAGAGAACTCCCTTCAGACGTAACTTGAATTGATCTTCTGCACGACATATCATAGTGAAACTGGCAAAATACAAGGATAAAGAGAAAATTCTGAAAGCAGCAAGGGGTAAACGTGCCCTCACATATAAAGGGAGACCTATAAGACTCGTGACTGATCTCTCTTTTGAAACTTGGCAGGCCAGAAAGAGTTGGCACGAGATTTTCAGTTTGCTAGACAGAAAAAATATGCAGCCGAGAATCCTTTATCCAGCAAGCCTGTCATTTAGAATAGAAGGAGAGATAAAGGTCTTCCCAAACAAACAAAAGCTGAAGGAATTTGTCACCACTAAACCAGCCCTCCAAGAGATCCTAAGGGGGACCCTGTGAGACAAAGTACCAGAGACATCACTACAAGCATAAAACATACAGACATCACAATGACTCTAAACCCATATCTTTCTATAATAACACTGAATGTAAATGGATTAAATGCGCCAACCAAAAGACATAGGGTATCAGAATGGATAAAAAAACAAGACCCATCTATTTGCTGTCTACAAGAGACTCATTTTAGACCTGAGGACACCTTTAGATTGAGAGTGAGGGGATGGAGAACTATTTATCATGCTACTGGAAGCCAAAAGAAAGCTGGAGTAGCCATACTTATATCAGACAAACTAGACTTTCAATTAAAGGCTGTCACAAGAGATGAAAAAGGACATTATATAATAGTGACAGGGTCTATCCATCAGGAAGAGCTAAAAATTATAAATGTCTATGCGCCGAATACTGGAGCGCCCAAATATATAAAACAATTACTCATAAACATAAGCAACCTTATTGAGAAGAATGTGGTAATTGCAGGGGACTTTAACACCCCACTTACAGAAATGGATAGATCATCTAGACACACGGTCAATAAAGAAACAAGGGCCCTGAATGAGACATTGGATCAGATGGACTTGACAGATATATTTAGAACTCTGCATCCCAAAGCAACAGAATATACTTTCTTCTCGAGTGCACATGGAACATTCTCCAAGATAGATCATATACTGGGTCACAAAACAGCCCTTCATAAGTTTACAAGAATTGAAATCATACCATGCATACTTTCAGACCACAATGCTATGAAGCTTGAAATCAACCACAGAAAAAAGTCTGGAAAACCTCCAAAAGCATGGAGGTTAAAGAACACCCTACTAACGAATGAGTGGGTCAACCAGGCAATTCGAGAAGAAATTAAAAAATATATGGAAACAAACGAAAATGAAAATACAACAATCCAAACGCTTTGGGACGCAGCGAAGGCAGTCCTGAGAGGAAAATACATTGCAATCCAGGCCTATCTCAAGAAACAAGAAAAATCCCAAATACAAAATCTAACAGCACACCTAAAGGAAATAGAAGCAGAACAGCAAAGGCAGCCTAAACCCAGCAGAAGAAGAGAAATAATAAAGATCAGAGCAGAAATAAACAATATAGAATCTAAAAAAACTGTAGAGCAGATCAACGAAACCAAGAGTTGGTTTTTTGAAAAAATAAACAAAATTGACAATCCTCTAGCCAGGCTTCTCAAAAAGAAACGGGAGATGACCCAAATAGATAAAATCATGAATGAAAATGCAATTATTACAACCAATCCCTCAGAGATACAAACAATTATCAGGGAATACTATGAAAAAGTATATGCCAACAAATTGGACAACCTGGAAGAAATGGACAAATTCCTGAACACCCACACTCTTCCAAAACCCAATCAGGAGGAAATAGAAAGCTTGAACAGACCCATCACCAGCGAAGAAATTGAATCGGTTATCAAAAATCTCCCAACAAATAAGAGTCCAGGACCAGATGGCTTCCCAGGGGAGTTCTACCAGACGTTTAAAGCAGAGATAATACCTATCCTTCTCAAGCTATTCCAAGAAATAGAAAGGGAAGGAAAACTTCCAGACTCATTCTATGAAGCCAGTATTACTTTGATTCCTAAACCAGACAGAGACCCAGTAAAAAAAAGAGAACTACAGGCCAATATCCCTGATGAATACGGATGCCAAAATTCTCAATAAGATACTAGCAAATCGAATTCAACGGCATATAAAAAGAATTGTTCACCATGATCAAGTGGGATTCATTCCTGGGATGCAGGGCTGGTTCAACATTCGCAAATCAATCAACGTGATACATCACATTAACAAAAAAAAAGAGACAAACCATATGATCCTGTCAATCGATGCAGAAAAGGCCTTTGACAAAATCCAGCACCCTTTCCTAATAAAAACCCTTGAGAAAGTCGGGATAGAAGGAACATACTTAAAGATCATAAAAGCCATTTATGAAAAGCCCACAGCTAACATCATCCTCAACGGGGAAAAACTGAGAGCTTTTTCCCTGAGATCAGGAACACGACAGGGATGCCCACTCTCACCGCTGTTGTTTAACATAGTGCTGGAAGTTCTAGCATCAGCAATCAGACAACAAAAGGAAATCAAAGGCATCCAAATTGGCAAAGATGAAGTCAAGCTTTCGCTTTTTGCAGATGACATGATATTATACATGGAAAATCCGACAGACTCCACCAAAAGTCTGCTAGAACTGATACATGAATTCAGCAAAGTTGCAGGATACAAAATCAATGTACAGAAATCAGTTGCATTCTTATACACTAACAATGAAGTAACAGAAAGACAAATAAGGAAACTGATCCCATTCACAATTGCACCAAGAAGCCTAAAATACCTAGGAATAAATCTAACCAAAGATGTAAAGGATCTGTATGCTGAAAACTATAGAAAGCTTATGAAGGTAATTGAAGAAGATTTAAAGAAATGGAAAGACATTCCCTGCTCATGGATTGGAAGAATAAATATTGTCAAAATGTCAATACTACCCAAAGCTATCTACACATTCAATGCAATCCCAATCAAAATTGCACCAGCATTCTTCTCGAAACTAGAACAAGCAATCCTAAAATTCATATGGAACCACAAAAGGCCCCGAATAGCCAAAGTCATTTTGAAGAAGAAGACCAAAGCAGGAGGCATCACAATCCCAGACTTTAGCCTCTACTACAAAGCTGTCATCATCAAGACAGCATGGTATTGGCACAAAAACAGACACATAGACCAATGGGATAGAATAGAAACCCCAGAACTAGACCCACAAACGTATGGCCAACTCATCTTTGACAAAGCAGGAAAGAACATCCAATGGAAAAAAGACAGTCTCTTTAACAAATGGTGCTGGGAGAACTGGACAGCAACATGCAGAAGGTTGAAACTAGACCACTTTCTCACACCATTCACAAAAATAAACTCAAAATGGATCAAGGACCTGAATGTGAGACAGGAAACCATCAAAACCCTAGAGGAGAAAGCAGGAAAAGACCTCTCTGACCTCAGCCGTAGCAATCTCCTACTCGACACATCCCCAAAGGCAAGGGAATTAAAAGCAAAAGTGAATTACTGGGACCTTATGAAGATAAAAAGCTTCTGCACAGCAAAGGAAACAACCAACAAAACAAAAAGGCAACCAACGGAATGGGAAAAGATCTTTGCAAATGACATATCGGACAAAGGGCTAGTATCCAAAATCTATAAAGAGCTCACCAAACTCCACACCCGAAAAGCAAATAACCCAGTGAAGAAATGGGCAGAAAACATGAATAGACACTTCTCTAAAGAAGACATCCGGATGGCCAACAGGCACATGAAAAGATGTTCAGCGTCGCTCCTTATCAGGGAAATACAAATCAAAACCACACTCAGGTATCACCTCACGCCAGTCAGAGTGGCCAAAATGAACAAATCAGGAGACT
>NW_024412400.1:56901449-56956459 GCF_014898765.1 Herpailurus yagouaroundi
TACTACGTGGCAATGAGAAAAAATGAAATATGGCCTTTTGTAGCAACATGGATGGAACTGGAGAGTGTGATGCTAAGTGAAATAAGCCATACAGAGAAAGACAGATACCATATGGTTTCTTATGTGGATCCTGAGAAACTTAACAGGAAACCATGGGGGAGAGGAAGGAAAAAAAAAAAAAAAAAAGAGGTTAGAGTGGGAGAGAGCCAAAGCATAAGAGACTGTTGAGAACTGAGAGCAAACTGAGTGTTGATGGGGGGTGGGAGGGAGGAGAGGGTGGGTGATGGGTATTGAGGAGGGCACCTTTTGGGATGAGCACTGGGTGTTGTATGGAAACCAATTTGACAATAAATTTCATATATAAATAAAAAAATAAAAATAAAAAAATAAAAAAATAAAAAAAAATAAAGAGCCAGCATAATAAATAACCTGACCAAGATACAACATAGAGGCAGCAGTTTGAAAAGCACCCAGGGTATATACCTGAAGGGGAATTATTACTCATCTCAGAACATGTGCTAGAGGAGCTGAGATCTTTAGGAGACATCAAAAACAAAAGGTCTGGCAGGTGCTATTTCTCTTCCCCTCCCCAAGCCTAGATAGCTGGACATTTGCAAGAACCAGCATTAACACTCTCCACCTGTCTTGACAGCATCATGTGCCCCACCTCTTACCTAATGCTGTGGTATAGCCCGGTCCAACCTGCCCACCCCCAATGGCCATTTCTCCAAAGTGGCTCCTATTCCTATACACCGTACTAGAAGCTCTGGCATGGACCAATGCCAGTCCAAAGTTACTCCTGCCCTAGGGAGAGGGGGAGATGATCCCACATCACAGTGTGCCCACAGTACCAGGAGCTGAGCCACTTAGCTGGTCATGCAGAGAGAAGGCCCTGCCATTAGACGCGCACACAGTTGCACCAGAGAGACTGGGTGCTGACATCTAATCTGACTGGTAGCCCCATCTACAATGAAAGCCTCTCAGTTGGAAGCTCAGGGACAGCATTCTGCCTTTCAGAATGCTCACAGCTACAGCAAAGTAAGTGTAGAGAACTATCCTGATTTTTAAAAAAATTTTTTTAATGTTTATTTATTTTGGAGGAAAGTGAGACAGAGCGTGGGTAGGGGAGGGGCAGAGTAGAGAGGGAGAGACAGAATCTGAAGCAGGTTCCAGGCTCTGTCTGAGCTGTCAGCCCAGAGCCCGATGCGGGATTCAAACTCACGAACCATGAGATCATGACCTGAACTGAAGTTGGATGCTTAACCGACTGAACCACCCAGCCGCCCCTTGATTTCTGACACCACCCACCTACCAGTCTTCAGTGGCTTCACATCAGCCCCTCAACAGTGCAGGAACCAAATCCTGTGAGGCATGCCCACAGCAGGAAAACTGGGACAGTGCAGCTGACTGGTTGGAGGGCAAACTCTGCTTACCCACAACAGTAGGGCACACACAACCATATAGCAAATATCCCTGCAGTACCAGGTTCTAGTGAACAGGGCACTTTGCACTACAAAGCACCAATGGATTCTTCTTTTTTTTTTAATTTTTTTTTAACGTTTATTTATTTTTGAGACAGAGAGAGACAGAGCATGAATGCGGGAGGGTCAGAGAGAGAGGGAGACACAGAATCTGAAACAGGCTCCAGGCTCCGAGCTGTCAGCACAGAGCCCGACGCGGGGCTTGAACTCACAGACGTGAGATCATGACCTGGGCCGAAGTCGGATGCTCAACCGACTGAGCCACGCAGGCGCCCCAACCAATGGATTCTTCTTTACAAGGCCAATACCTTTAAGACCAGGAGATATAACTGACCTCCTTAATACATAGAAACAAAAACAAACTTAAGAGACAGAGGAAAATATCCCAAATGAAAGAACAGGGAAAAATCACATTAAGAGAGCTAAATAAAACAGAAATAAGCAACGTGTCTGGTAAAGAATTCAAAATGGTCATACAGATACTCACTAGTTTTGAGAAACCAGTGGAGGATCTCAGTGAAACCTTCAACAAAGAGGTAGAAAATATAAAAATGAAATAGAGATAAAGAACTCATTAACTAAAATAAAAAATACACTAGGGGAATCAATAGCAGATTACACTATGAGAAGAATGGATCAGTGATCTGGAAGACAAAGTAATGGAAAGCAATAAAGCTGAACAGCAAAAAGAAGAATAAAAATGCAAATAGGTTAAAGGAATTCAACATGTAATCAAGAGTAATAACATTTGTATTTACAGGTAACCCAGAAGGAAAAGAGACAGAGAAGGGGGCAAAAAACTTATTTGAAGAAATAATAGCTGAAAACCCCTGATCTGTGGAAAGAAACAGACATCCAGATCCAGGAATTTCAGAAAACCCCTAACAAGTTGAACCCAAGGAGGTCCACACCAGGACGCTTAAATCATTAAAATGATTAATCATTAAATGACAAAAAGTAGTGATAAAGACAAATTTTAAGAGTAGCAAGAGAAAACAGTATCATATCAGGGAAAGCTGAACAGGCCATCAGCTGATTTTTCAGCAGAAACTTTGAAGGGATGATACTTGCAAGGTACTGTTGGGGAAAAAAAATGTATAATCAAGAATACTCTACCCAGTGAGGCTATCATTCATAAAAGGAGAGATAATCAGTTTCCAAGACAAAAATAAAAGGAGTTAATCATCACTAAATCAAAATTACTAGAGAAGTTAAAGGGAATTCTTTGAGTGGAAAGAAAAGGCCATATGTGGAAGAAAATTATGAAAGGGAAAAAATTACAGGGAAAGGCATATATGTCATAAAGATAGAAGGTTAATCGCTTACATTATCAGTGTAGAGGTTAAAATTTTAAAAAGCAGTTAAATATATCCATAAAAACCAGTCAAGGGGTTCACAAATAAAAAAGTATGATATCCTACACATAAAATGTGGTGGGGGATGAAAATTTAGCACTTTTAGAATGGGTTCAAACTTAAGCAATCATCAACGTGATATACACTGCTATGCATGAACATAATGGTAATCACAATCACACACCTGTAATAGATACACACACATAAAAAAAAGAAGAGTCTGAGAATAACACTAAAAAAGCTATCAAACCACAAGAGAAAAGGGGAAGAGAAGAAAGTAACAGTTTAGAACTATGAAACATCCAAACACTAGTAACTAAATGGCAATATCAGTTTCAATAATTACTTTATTTTTTATGTTTGTTATTTATTTTTGAGGGAGAGAGAGATAGAGCATGAGCAGGGAAGGGGCAGAGAGAGAGGGAGGCACAGAATCTGAAAAAGGCTCGAGGCTCTGAGCTGTCAGCACACAGCCTGGCGCAGGACTCTAACCCACAAACCGTGAGATCACGACCTGAGCTAAAGTTGTACACTTAACTGACTCGGCCACCCAGGTACCCTAAATAATTACTTTACAGTAAATGGCCTAAATTTTCCAAGCCAAAGACTGGGGAAACTGGATAAAAAACAAAAGTCAGTGTAGCAATATTTCTATCAGACAAAACACACTATAAAACAAAAACTGCAGCAAGAGACTAAGAATAACCCTACATAATAAGAGGTAATCCACAAAGATAATAAAACAATTGTAAGTATCTACACATCCTACATGAGAGCACCTAAATACACAAAGCAATTATTAGCAGATATGGAGAGAGAAATTAACAGTAATACTTTAATAGAAGGGACTTTAAATTCCCCCATACATCAGTGGATAGATCATCCAGACGTAGTATCAACTAGGAAACAAATGGCTTTGAATGACTCATTAGACCAGAGAAACTAAACAAAATGTTCCATCTAAAACAACAGAGTACACTTTCTTTTCAAGTCCACCTGGAACATCCTACAGGATGGTTCACATGTTAGGCTACAAGTCACAATAAATTCAAAAAGACTGAAATGTTATCAAGCATTTTTCACATGTTGACAATATGAAACTAAAATTCAATTACAAGAAGATCCTGGAAAGAATGCAAAATATGCAAGCTAAACAGCATGCTACTAAACAATGAACAGGGTAACCAAGATATCAAAGAGAAATTTAAAAAATACATGGAGGTAATTGAAAATTAGAGTACAGTATTCCAAAATCCTTGGGATAAAGCAAAAGCAGTTCTAAGAAGGAATTTCATGTCAATAGAGACATATCTAAAGAAACAAAAACAATGTTAAATAAACAACCTAAAAGAGTTAGAAAAAGAACAAAAACCAAAGCTAGTACAAAGAAGAAACAACAAAGATTAGAACATAAATAAATGAAATAGAGAACAAAAAATACAGAAAAGATCAATGAACCAAGAGCTGTTCCTTTGAAAAGATAAAATTGATAAACTTTTAGCCAGATTCACCAAGTACAAAACAGGAGTCAAAATAAAAAATATTAGAAATGAAGGAGGAGAAATAACAAATGATACCATAGAAATACAAGGATTATAATATTATGAAAAGTTATACACCAACAATCTGGAAAATGTAGAGACAATGGATAAATTCCTAGTAACATTCAACTTTCCAAAACTGAATCAGGAAAAATAGAAAATTTGAGCAGACTGATTACAAGCAATGCAATTGAATCAGTAATCAAAAACCTCCCAAAAAACTGAAGTCTAGCATCAAATGGCTTCACAGGTGAATTCTACCAAACATTTAAAGAAGAGTTAATACATATTCTTCTCAAACTATTCCAAAAAAAGAGAAGGAAGACTTTCAATATTTTTCCATAATGCCAACATTACCCTGATACCAAAACCAGCCAAAGAAAATGGACCAAGGACCTGAATAGACATTTTTTTAAACAAGACACACAGATGGCCAGCAAACACATGGAAAGATGCTCAACATCACTATCATCATAGTGCAAATGAAAACACAATGAGATAGCACCTCACACCTATCAGAAAGGCTAGACTCAAAAAGACAAGAGATACATTTAGGTGATGATGTGAAGGAAAAAGGAAACTTCATGTACTTTTTATGAGAAGGTAGATTTGTGCAGCCACAGTGGATAACAGTGTGGTGGTTCCTCAAATTATTAAAAATAAATATACCATATAATAATTCCACTACTGGATATTTATATAAAGAAAACAAAAACATAATTCGAAAAGACACATGTATCCCTATGTTTATTGGGGCCTTATTTACAATAACCAAAATACAGAAACAGCCCAAGTGTCCATCAATAGATGAATGGGCACAGGAGAAATGGTGTGTGTGTGTGTGTGCGCATGAGAAAAAACATAACAGAATATTACTCAGCCATAAAAAATAATGGGATCTTGCCATTTGCAAGATGGATGGGCCTAGAGGGTATATATAATGCTAAGTAAAGTAAGTCACAGAAAGACAAATATATGATTTCATCTATACGTGAAATCTGAAAAACAAAACAAATGAATAAACAAAACCATACTCAAATGCAGAGAATAAACTGGTAGTTACCAGAGAGGATGTAGGTGAGGAGATGAAATAAAGTGTATCAAGAAATACATACTTTCAGGGGCATCTGCTTGGCTCAGTCAGAGTCAGGCTCTTAATTTTGGCTCAGGTTAGGATCTCTCAGTTTGTGAAATCAAGCCCCGCACCCTCAGGCTCTGTGCTGACAGCACAGAATCTGCTTGAGATTCTCTCTCTCTGTGTGCCCCTTCCCTACTTGTGCTCTGTCTCTTTCTGTGTCAAAATAAGTAACTAAATAAACATAAAAAAGAAGTACATACTTTCAGTTGTAAGTCACATATATGAAAATTCCAACATAGGGAATATAGTCTGTAATATCGTGATTTTGCTGTTTGGTAAAAGATGGTGACTACTGTTAGCTTGGTGAGTACTGAGTAATGTATACAATGTTTTTCTATATTATATGTCTGAAACTAACATTGTAAGATTGTACAGCATTATGTCTTACATCTGAAACTAACAGAACACTATGTTAATCATCCATTCATTACAAAAAGATAAAGAGAAATAAAAATATTTTTTCCTTTTCAAGTTGTGCTTTAATAATAGAATATGTAACTTTTAATATTTCACATTTTTAGTAGTCTATTCTGCTAAATAAAATAACAAGATATTTCATAAACTATTATATAATTTAAATCTTATGAATTTAATTTCATAAAAAAATTAAGTGTATGCTCACTTTGGGTAACTTAAAAATATTATGCTTCAACTCTGGTCTAAAATATAAGATTTAGTGTCAGCACTAGAAATAACCTATTTTTTGTACATTTTCTTTTTACAACAAAATGTTTGTGTTCATCAAAAAGATTAGGATAACATTTTCAAATCCACTTTTCCCTCTTCATGTATAGAACTTCTGCACACATCACATTTGTTAAAACTGCAAAGTCTCTTGATGTTAGGTAACATTTTATCCCTCAAATTTTATTGACATCAAAATAGGACAGTCAGTATTAAATCCATAAAATATTCACAAAACATTAAGCTTTACACATTTGGCAATTAAATAACATAAAAATAGGAAATGACTACCATTCTATGTGGTGAGAATCAGGTGCTCACTGTTCCTAGCTGGCAACTACACACTGGTTCAAAGGCAGCAGAGGCAAGAGGTTGTTATTTGGAGGACATTGAACACTATGATTTAGAAGCACATTATATTTCTATCCCAGTGTCATATGCCACTCCACCTTTCTCCAAGGTAGTCTTATAATTATAGAAAGGAAGGTTCGGTGGATACAATATGAAGACAGAGAATACACATTAATTCTGTGGAGATATCCTACTCATACTATGCATGCCCTGTGATACTGAACACAACCACTCATAAAAACTTGTCACCATCACCCTGATTTTTCCCATAAATCCTGCACTCAACTCTTCTTTCTTTCTCAATACTTTTAGGATCAGAGACAACCTGAACATCAACCAATGACTGCAGGTACCTTGCATGTTTTTCTCCATAACATGGAAAATATCTTAAGTCTATAATTCCATTGGGAGGATAAATTAATAGAATTGCTATGTTTTCATTTTCTGAAATACATGATGTATTTTGTTATCCTTGAGGCAGTAATCCAATTATTTTTCACTTTACAAAAATACAGGAGATTCCTTCATAATAGCCAAAATCAGAATCTTCCACCCCACTGCATGTGCTGATAGCACAGAGCCTGCTTAGGATTCTGTCTCCCTCTCTCTCCTCCATCCTCGTTCATGTAGCTATCTCTCAAAAAAATAAACATTAAAAAAAAAACTAGGTAGAAATCAAGATCAAACCCCACACCTTGATGTGTGATAGGAACTCTGAAGTTGGTCAAGTTGTAGATGTAGAGCTTATACTCAGCCAGGCTCTGTTTAAAGGACTTTTCTTTCCTGGTTGTGGTGATGGGTCTATGGCAAAAAGGGGAGACAGCCACATGGGTAGAGGTGGGAGGATAGAAGTACACATTTACATGCCAGGCTCTCCTATCAAATGACACTACACATTTAAAATTAAAAAAAAAATCATGCCTATGTTGTGTGCTACAGAAACTTAGATACAATAATTGCATATAAAACCTGACCTAATTGTGGTAAAGCAAGGCAATGCAGAAATGCACTTCAGGAAGTAGACACTAATGCACCTGACACCTCAGACACCTCCACAGGATCTTCCAGAAAGACTCTGCCCCTGACCATTTCAGGCATTGACCTGGCCTCCTGGACTTTCAAGGAGGGTGATGTGCTCCCATACAGCATCCACAGGGAGTTACGATGGGGAGCATCCTGGGTGGGATAATTCACTTTTTGCTTCACTTTTTAGCCAAGTCAATCAATCAGATTTTACTGTCATTTGACATGGTACTTTGGTGCAAACAGTGTGAGTACCTGGATGGGAAGAATGGTTCTAGCAGTTTAGGACAGAAAAGACACCTGCCTTCCTTCCAGGAGGTGACTATTTTCCCACACAGCAGACACAGAGCCAGGCTACAGGGGGCCAAGGCCAAGTCTGAGTAATGATGCCCCTGCGTGTGGGCAGGCCAAGGCCCTCAAACCCCAGCACTTGGACAAGCAGGGGAGGGCAGGCTGTAAAGCCCTGGGTGACACTGCTTTAAGAACAGGAGCAGGGACCCTCCTGGTGGCCCAGAGTCAGGGGAGGGAAAATGGAGGTGATGGTGAGAGACCAGGTAGGGAAAGTAAGTGCTATGAAACCTCACAGCATGAAAAATTTCCTGTCAGGCGTCCTGGGAACAGTGACTCCTGCTCAACATCCACAGGACTGTTCTCAACAGAGGTGATCAAGTGAAAGATCGACCATATTTGTCAGGGGCCCTGACTGCCTAGGATGTGGGCAAGGACAACACGCACTCAGAAGAACTAAAAGTCCCTGAAATGGCTCCACATCACAGTCAATTTGTCAAAAACAAACAAACAAAAAGCTTAAATGCATAAAAATCAATTACCAAAGTCCTTCTAAGGAACATGATTACACTAATAAATTCAGTGGCATAACCATTTTCAGAAACAGAAGATATATAAACAATATAAAATATAAAAGCAGTATGTATATATCCCTCCTGACCTCAGAAAACAAATGAAAGGGATTTATACCATTTCTGTCTCCAAAGCAAATGTTATTTACTAGTACCTGATACCAAAACTGCATTATTACTTATGACTTGTTTTTTATTCACTGAACAAATATCTATTGAGCACTGTTAAGGCCAAGCCACTCTTCTAAGCACTAGGCACATATTACTGAAAAAATAGCAACTCCAATCTTAGTTATTCTGAGCTATAATGCTGTGATATTTTATTAGTTAATATGTTATGGCTAAACTTTTTAACAAGTTTCCAAGCCATAGTTTTATAAACCAATGTAGAATAGATGGAGAACCTATAGCAAAGTCAAGGCTATTACATTTGAAACTTTTTGAATTTTTTCTAAACTTCAGTTTTAAAATTGTACCTTTTTTCACATAGTACAGCTAATGAGAAAACAACTATATGTGTATGCATATGATAATTAGCAATACTTTTAAATCCAAAACAATGTATTAAAAGATGTCACTTTTAGCATGCAAGTTAGTGAGCACTGTTAGTGCTATTATCTATTCAAACAGCAACATTGAAGTCTATAAATTCCTTATATAACCTTAAAATGTCAAGTTGGAGTGATGTCCTACTGATGACGCAAGACAAATTTTATTTTAAGATCTTGAAGTAAAAACACAAATATTATAAAAACCACTGTCAAAGAAGTATAAACCTAGATTGATGCCCATTTCCCTCTTCATATTTTAAGATTTTATTCAATTTATTTAAACAAAATAGTTCACCCCTTTCTCCCATCGGCCACCAACCCCCACCTCTTACAATCATCAATCTGTTTTCCTTATTTATGAGCTTACAATTTTGTTTTTAGTTTCTCTATATCAGAGCGATCATATGATATTCATCTTACTTTGACCTATTTCACTCGGCATAATGCCCTTGAGGTCTGTCCATGTTGTTGCAAATAAAAAGATTTCATTCCTTTACATGATGAATAATATCCCATTGTGTGTGTGTGTGTGTGTGTGTGTGTGCGCGTGCACGCGCGCATGCATGCATGTGTACCACCATTTCTGTATCCATTTATCCATCAATGGCACTTAGGTTACTTCCGTATCATAGTTATTGTAAATAACGTTACAATAAATATAGCTTTTCAAATTCGTATTTTCACTTTATTTGGATAAAAACTCAGAAGTGGAATTGAAGGATCACATGGTAGTTCTATTTTTAATTTTTGGAGGAACCTATATACTGCATCTTACTGTCTCTGCAACAAATTCCATTTCTACCTATAGTGCACAAGGGTTTCCTTTTCTCTATACCTTCGCCAACACTTGTCTTTTTTATGTCATTTTAATAGGCATGAGGTGATATCTCACTGTGGTTTTGATACACAGTTCCCTATTAGTGATGCTGAGCATATTTTTATATATCTGTTGGTCATCTGTATGTATTCTTTGGAAAAATGTCTATTCATTTCTTAAGAAATTTTTTAGGGGTGCCTGGGTGGCTCAGTTGGTTAAGTGTCCGACTTCAGCTCAGGTCATGATCTCACAGTTTGTGGGTTTGAGCCCCACATCGGGCTCTGTGCCGACAGCTCAGAGCCTGGAGCCTGCCTCAGATTCTGTGTCTCTGTCTTTCCCTGTTGTGCTCTCTCTCCCTTTTAAAAATAAAAATTTAAAAAAGATTTGTTTTAATTGTTCTCTTTTGTGCTGTTGAATTCTAGGAGCTCTTTATACATTTTAAATATTAGCCTCTTGTCAGATATAGTGTGCAGTTATTTTCTCCCGTTTAGTAAGTTGTCTCTTCATTTTGTTAGTTTCCTTTACTGTGCAGAAACTTTTTAGTGTAATGTAGTCCCACTTATTTATTTTTGTTTTTGTTGCTTTTGCTTTTGGTATCATATTCAAAGAAAATCATCGCCAACAGCTATGTCAAGGAGCTTACTGCCTTATGCTTCCTTCTAGGAGTTAATGGTTTCAGGTTTTACCTTCAAAGTCTTTAATCCATTTGAGCTGTTTGTGTATCGTGTAAGATAGTGCTCTGGTTTCATTCTTTTCCATGTAGCTGTCCATTTTTCCCAACACCATTTATTGAAGAGACTAGATTTTCCCATTATATATTCTTGCCTTCTTTGTTGTAAATTAATTGACCATATATGCATGGGCTTATTTCTGGGCTATTTTGTTTCACTGTTCTGTGAGTCTATTTTTATGCTAATGTGTAATTAAAAACATTTCAATGTTTATTTTTGAGAGAGAGAGAGAGAGAGAGAGAGAGAGAGAGAATGAGTGGGGGAGGGGTAGAGAACGAGGGAGACACAGAATCTGAAGCAGGCTCCAGGCTCTGAGCTGTCAGCACAGAGCCTGACGCAGGGCTTGAGCTCATGAACCACAAGATCATGACCTGAGCCAAAGTTGGACACTTAACCAATTGAGCTACCCAGGTGTCCTGCAATGCCACAGTTTTGATGACTATAGCCTTGTAACATAGTTTTAAAGCAGGGAGCATGATGCTTCCAGCTGTTCACTCCTTTCTCAAGATTGCTTTAGCTGATCAGAGTTATTTGCAATTTCATACAAATTTTAGGATTGTTTGTTTTATTAATGTGAGAAATGCAATTGCAAGTTTGATAGGGATCACATTAAATCTGGCAATTGTTTTGGGCAGCTATGGACATTTTAACAATGTTATTTTTTTCAAACCATAAGTATTCCATTTATTTGTGTGTTCAATTTCTTTTATTAATACCTTGTAGTTTCCAATATACAGGTCTTTCCGTTTCTTGGTTAAATTTATTCCTCATCTTATTCTTTTTGATGCAATTGTAAATTGGATTAATCTGTTAGTTCATTATCAGTGTAAAAACCAGATTTTTGCATATTGATTTTGTATTCTACAATTTTATTGAATTTTTTATTAGTTCTAACAGTTTTTTGAATAGTCTGTAGGGATCTTTTTATATATAATATGTCATCTTCAAATACTGAGATTTTGATATTTTCCTTTCTGATTTGGATGACTTCTTTTTCGTACCTAATTGCCCTGGCTAGGATTTCTAGAACTCTGTTGAATAAAGGTAATAAGAGTAAGCATTCTTATCTATTTCCTGATCTTAGAGGAAAAGCTTTCAGTGTTTCACCATTAAATATGATGTTAACTGTGGGCTTGTTATATAGGGCTCATATTATGTCATGTTCCTTATTTACCTGCTTTGTTGAGAGTTTTTATGATGAATGGATGTTGAATTTTTTCAAAAGCTTTTAATGTCTCTATTGAAATAACCCTATCATTTTTATACTTCATTGTGTTAACATGTTTATCACATTCGCTGATTTGAAGATGTTGAGCCATCCTTGTGTTCCTACAATAAATCCCATTTAATCATTTTGTATGATTCTTTTAATCAATTGTTGGATTTGGTTTGCTAATAATTTTTTGAGGATTTTAGCATCTATGTTCATCAAGGATATTTGCCTGTGATTTTTTTGAGTGGCATCTTTCATTTGGGGAGTAAGATAATGCTGTGCTCATAAAATGTGTTTGGAAGAGTTCCACCCTTTTCTGTACTTTGGAAGCATTTGAGAAGGACTGGTTAATTATTCTTTAGGTATTCAGTAGAATTCATCAGTGAAGCCATAAGATCCTAGACTTTTGTTGGGAGGTCTTTGAATACTGAGCTAAATCTCCTTTCTAGTTATTGGTATGTTCAGATTTTCTATTTTATCATGATTCGGTTTTGGTAGTTTGTGATTCTAGGAATTTATCTATTTCTTCGAGGTTGTCCAATTTATTGGTGTATAACTGTTCATAATAGTCTCTTATCTTTGTATTCCTGTGGCGCTCAGTTGTAACACTGCTTTCATTTTTGATTTTGAGTCTACTTTCTCGAGGGGAGGAGGAAGAGAGTCCAGCTAAAGATTTATCCATTTTGTTTATCTTCTCAAAGAACCAACTGTTAGTTTGATTGATCTTCTCTGTTGTATTGAGTGACCATTTATGCTCTAATCTTTGTTATTTCCTTCCATCTACTAACTTAGGAGTTCATTTTTTCCCTGTCTAGTTCCTTAAGGTGTGATGTTAGGATGTTTGAGAACTTTCTTCCTTTTTCGAGGTAGGAATTTATGGCAATCAACTTTCCTCTTACACTTTTTTTGTCACATCCCATCCCATAAATTTGGTGTTTTTCATTTTTGTTTTTCTCAAGGGACTTTTTTTTATTTCTTCGTTGACCTATTCACTGTTCAGTAGCATGTTATTTAATATCCCAATATTTGTGAATCTTCCATGGTTTTTTTTGTACAACTAATTTCTAGTTTCATACCTTGTGGTCAGAAAAGATGCTTAATAGCTTCAATACTCTTAAATTTATTAAGACTTGTTTTGTGCCCTAACGCATAATCTTGGAGAATATTTTATGAGCACTTGAGAATTTGTATTCTGTTGCTTTGGGTAGATAGTTAACTAACATGTCATTTAAGGTAGAGTTTCCTTATAGAATTTATATGGATAATTCATTGATGTAAGTGTGATATTAAAGTCTCATACTCATTGTATTGCTACGTATTTCTATCTTAGGTTTGTTGATAATTGCTTTATATATGTACGTGCTTCTCTGTTGAGTACATAAACATTTGCAACTCTGTCTCCTCATGGGAGAAATTAGTCCATTTAAAGTCATTGTTGACAGGTAGGTGCTTATTGCCTTTTGTTATTTGTTTTCTAAGTGTTTTTATAGCTTCTCTCTATTCCTTTTTTCTCTTGTTCTCTTCCTCTGTGGTTTCATGACTTTCTTAGTAATAGACATATATTCTTTTCTCTTTATATTTTATGTGTTAACTATGGGTTTTGCTTTGAGGTTACTATGATACTTACATGTAACTACTTATATCTATAACGACCTATTTTAAGTAGATGATGAGTTTGATCCCATTCTAACACTCAACATTTTTACTCTTTCTACTTGTCAAATAAGTAGGAACCTAGATTGATGATCAGTGTTTTTCATATGTATAACACACGCACACACAAAAATGCTGTTTTCCCATCATATTTAAAAAGGGAAACCAAATGCACTTCAAATAATTGTGGTATCTTTTATTGTTTTGTTCTTAGTGACACTGACAACAGCTGCTATGTAAGCTGGGTGAATAATTTGGACTTCAGACAAGAGGCTGGAAGAACATATCCCTGGAATTGCTCTATTTGTTGGGCTGCTATATTGGGAAAATTTCTTTAATAACCAATATTCCTGTGAGGGGTTTGTTCTTGAGCAGCATAAGAAATGCCAAATACAACTGAAACTCAGAGAATTACACATCAACTTCTGTGCATCTCAAAGCTCAGTAGAAGATTAGATAGTTAATGGAGTCTATGTTTTTTGGATATTTTATAGTATATTATTTAAAGTTCGTGAAGATATGTGCAGAGATAATTAAACCTAACTTTTGGGAATGGAGGCAGTAGGCTCAAATTACTACATAAATAGAACTATCACAATATGCTTATAAGCCAAAACCTTAAAAATGTTCATTTTAATTTTACAAAATGGGAAAATTTTCTTAAGCACATAACATTTCCTGAAATTATAAAAATATTAGCACACTATAAACTGTTTAATATAGAATTATTAATATTAATAACCATATAGTAATGTAACCATTTTATTAAATATATTGGTCTTCATACACAAGTCGTAAAGCAATGTATTTTTCCCCAGTACGTTCAAATTGACTCATTAGCCTGGTTCTGTGCTTCTGGGATAAATTCATACGCTGGTCCTCAGGTATTTCCCAAGCCCCAAATAGTTCCATTTAATGAGATGAAATCACAAGTTAGCATAAAAATCAGAACTCTGAACCTCAATTATATTACAGCTTCTTTCCTTCTCCCATGGAATGCTACATGAGGTCTAGAAACCTGCACTTGGTGAGAAGAAAATATCTGCTTATTCCTTCTATGCTCATTCTCCTTCATTCCTTAGTTTTATCTTCTGGTGTCACAGTCCCCATCAAAAGTTCAGTTCAACCAAAAAAGAGGTGATTTGGGGTCAGAAGTGCAACCAATTCTGTTTTTATCTGCTATTGACCTTCTCTTAACTAGACAGATATTCAATGCTAACCTCTTTCTCACAATGTTTTTCTCTGTGTTTTTCTGAGAATATCCCCTCCCACCCTGGCAAGTTCCAACTATAACTACCTTGTTATTGAGGAATACTCAACCTGACCTTTCACACCAACCCACCCTAATTCAGCTTTGGCTCTAACAGGATACTTGTAAAGTCTTCTCAATCCTAGTCCAGTTGGGTTCAGCCCATTCAGAACCTAAGAAATTCTCTTGTGGCCCACACCTGACCCAAAGGAAACATGTACCTTTGCTCTGCTATCAGTTCTGCCTAAGCAGATATTCTTTACCATTGTATTTCTTGGATGTGTTTCAGACTCACTTCTGTGGCCCACAATACCTGAGGATGTATACAGGAAGCTTTGACAGTAGTCCTTATAAAACTTTTCTCATTTTAAGAATGAGAAATGCCACAGCACTTATACATGTTTGAAAATGTAATTCTGTTTGTCTCCTTAACTGCACCCCCTATTTTCTATCTAACTCTCACATATCCTCAAAACAGATGGGCTAATAACCCAAAACCATTTATCAGTTTCTCTTTTGTAAGTTTCTTCTACCATTCCAGCACAGTCCACTGGAAATTGAGAGTTCTTGCCCTGGAACCTCAGATAATAGGAGACAGTTTATTTGGATCAGTTGTGGACTCCCTCACTCCATGGTCACAAATTACAGCACTGCCACTGCACCACTACAAAGCTTACTAAATTCTAATCTTCACAAATCCAAACAAAGTCTGTTTTATGCTGTTTTCAGAAGAATATACTGTTACAAACTGATTGTATCTTCTCACCAACCAAATTCATATGCTGAAATCTGACCCGCAGTATGACAGTATTTGGAGATGGGGCTTTGAGAGGTAATTAGAGTTAATTAGGTAGGGTGGGACTCTCATGATGGCTTTAGTGTTCTTATAAGAATGGGAAGAGAACTCCCTTTCTCCCACACCCCCCACATGCACACATTTAAGGAGAACCATGTGAGGACACAGAGACAGCTATAAACCAGGAAGAGAGCCCTCAACAGCTCCAAATCAGCTAGACCTTAATCTTAGACTTCCTAGCCCCAGAACCATGTGAAATTAATTTGTTGTTTAATCCATGCACTCTATGGTATTTTGTTCTGGCAGCTCAAGCTAAGACTGACACCCTGGTTCAAAACTCTTGGAAAATTGTTAGGAATGTCTATCTGGGGGTACCTGGGTGGCTCAGTCCATTGAGCATCTGAATTTGGCTCAGGTCATGATCTCAGGTTTGTGAGTTCGAGCCCCACATCAAGCTCCCTGCTGTCAGCCTGTCAGCATGGAGCCCACTTCGGATCCTCTGTCCCCTTTCTGTCCATCTCCAACTTGCACTCTCCCAAAACAAAAAAATAAAATAAAATAAAATAAAATAAATTAAATCTATCTAGATGGCTTAGTCAGGATTTCAACCTAGAGCTATTTGAATGAAACCCTTGTCCTCTTGACATAGCCCACTATTATCTCCTGTGGCTTTATGCTTCTCAGACATGCCTGTGTGGCAGTATGTCACAATTTTTCTGTTTCTTCCATAATTGTAATTATCCCTTTACTAAAAGTTTCCCAGCATTTTTCTTAATTGGGTTGAGATATATTCCCATTGCCAATCACTAGCAGCACCCCCATTTATCCATTTGCTTTGTATTTATGTACTGCTTTAGTCAGCAAATGTGTACATACACTGTATATATTATCTATATCTATATCTATATCTATAGACACACACATATGTGTGTGTGTATGCATGCATAGTTTTGCTTAAGGTATGTTCAAATAATGCCATTGCTAAATTTTGTGCTTATTAATACCTAGAGCCTTGGTGTCTATACATTGCTTTAAAGGTAAGCAATATGTGGCATTCTTCTAATGGCAATATACATATACCTAAAAATATGGTCCAACTGTAACCTGCCATGGCTTCTCAGAGACCCTCAAAGTATCAGGATGTCTGATGATGTTTTAGAACCTGTGTGGGGGCACGTGGGCGGTTCAGTTGGTTAAGCGTCTGACTCTTGATTTCACTTCAGGCAATGATCTCATAGTTTGTGAGATCCAGCCCTGTGTCAGGCTCTGCACGAGCAGCAAGAAACCTGCTTGGGATTCTCTCTCTCCCTCTCTCTATGCCCATCTCCTGTTCACACTCTCTCATTCAAAATAAATATTTAAAAAATAAATAAAACCTGTGTGAAATTTACCTCTCCAATAAAGCATAGAGACAAAACAAAAGCCAGAAGTATAATGTACTATACTTCTATGTAGGACCTGGTAGTCACTATCCACTATTGTTCATTGGTAAGTTCTCTTTTTAAAGGAGTAAAAGGAATGGGACAGCACAAGCCAATTGTTAGTAATACAGATTAACAAACTTTTAGAGAAAATCTATTCAACCTGAGTCCAATTAAATTGCTGACATACTTATTTTATTACAAACAGTTTAAATTACCCTGAAGTGATTTCAATATTCCACACATAATCTGTAATCAGTCAAGTTTTTCCATATTTCTTTCCTTAAAGTATTCCATTTATTTGGTATTTATCCAAGAGTATGAGAAAGAACAGAAACATGGAATGGGCTAAGATATAATGATCACAAAATGTTATAATTAAAATATTCCTGTGAAAATCTTAATGGGGTGTTAAACTTCACAATATGTAATATATCTTAGTTGGCTTTGACCACACATGTGTTTGATTGAAGTGAAAATACATTTTCTAGTCACATAAGGTTACTTCTACAGATAATTCCCCTTTGAAAAGAAACTGATATAGGTTCCTACTATATAAATAGAATGAAATTAAATCATTTAAATTTATTTCCAGCTCGACAGTTGGACACAGTGGTGAAGTTCGAGGACCTTAGACCTGCCCTGTCCCACAAACAGAACTAGATAGCTATCAAATCATCCTAACCTCCTCATAAATTGACCTGAAGACCAGTAGAACAAACTCTACAACTAAAGGTAGAAAAGAGGCCACATCTAAGAAGGTAGGAAATGAGGAGACATTTCTTGGGAGAGAAATGGATCATGGCATCTGCAGTGGAGAAGGAGCCACAGTCACAAAGAAGGGTGAGAGATAGACTAGCATAGAAGGAAAAGGAATCCCCATAGCAATTGGCATAGAAAGCATGAGGGGATGAAATTCATGAGCTCTTGAAACCAGGAGGGCTTAAAGCCAGGAGTTTTAAAGGTCATCCAGATTTTCAGGATAGAGCCCAGAGGTCATTTTGCTGCTCTTGGAGAGAAAGCAGGCAACAGCATACGGACATACAGCATGGGAACAGCAATCAGAATAGTACTTGAAACACACAGTGGGGAGATTATTTGCTCATCTCAGAGGCCATCCCAGAAAGACAGCCTTCATGGAGAGACCTTTCTGGAAACAAAGGAATTGTCAAGCACCATTTCCTTCCCTCATACCACAAAGCCACCTGTGGAAGCCTGTGCAGTGCCCACACTCACTACCTAACTTGCTTCCACCAAAGCCTGCCCATCATGTTCTGGTAGAACCACCTGTCTCCAGTCACTTAATTGAAACCCAATGTGGCAAGTCCTTCCTCTAGTGGAGTGAGCCAAACTCCTGTTCACACTACATCTCCCAACATAGGAGGTTTGCAGCTCCTCAGTTCAGGCAATAGTGACAACAGGTCTTATTTAGAACCAAGCCAGAACACACCCCATTAAATTCACCACATTCAGGCCAGGGACAAAATATTGCCCACAACAGGCAGAAAGAATCTCTGCAGACAACTGGCCTGAAGGATAAAGGAGGCAGCACAGAACAGCAGAGCATACACAGCACACGCTGGAGACACTCCTAGAAACATCAGGCACTGGTTAACTGGGGATACTACATGGCAGGGCACTACAGGACCTCTTCTTCATAAGGCCATTTCCCAGAAGAACAGGAGATGTAGTGGACTTTCCTAACACAGACACAGGCACAGAGACTTTGACCAAATGAGAAATTTATCCACAACTAGAAATCTAGGTGAAACAGGCATATGTCATATGCCTGATAGAGGATTTAAAGTAATGATCATAAGGATACTCACTGGACTTGAGATGATTGGAAGATATGAGTCTTAACACAGAGATAAGGAATAACAGACAAATGGCTTAATAAATGAAATGAGAAGCACACTTGATAGAATGAACAGCAGGACAGAAGAATCAGAGGAAAAAATTAGTAACCTAATGAGTAATTGGAAGTATTCAAGATGAACAAAAGAGAGAATAAAGAATTATGCAAAATAAGAATAGACATAGGGAGCTCAGAGACTCCATCAGACATAATAATAATAATATAGGAATTCTGGAAGAAGGAGAGAAAGAAAAGGGGCAACATTTTTTTGAAGACATAATAGCTGAAAACACCCCTAATCCGGGGAAGGAAACAGATAACCAGATCCAGGAGGCACAGTGAAATCCCATCAAAATCAACAAAAGCATATCCAAACCTAGACATATTGTGATTACATTGACAAAATATAGTAATAAAGAAAAAAAAAAATTTAAAGCAGCAAGAAAAAAGAAGACAGCAACATATAAGGGAAAACCCACAAGTCTACAGGAAATTTTTCTGTGGAAACATTCCAAGCCAGAAAGGAGTGGGATATGACTATGCAGCAAAGAATAGTCTATCCAGCAAGACTATCATTCAGAGTAGAAGTACAGATAGTTTCCCAAACAAAAAGTAGGGAATTCATGACCACTAAACCAGCACTGCAAGAATATTAAAGAGAACTTAGTAGAAAGGAGGGACAAAAGAAAAAGGATAAAGGTAGGAAACCTTTAACAGGATGTAAAAACATGCCTAAAATGTGGGGGCGGGGGGAAGAATGAGTTCAATGCAACCATCAACTTAATATAGACTGCTATATGCAGAAGATATACAAACTTAATCGTAACCATATATCAAAAACCACTAATAAATATGCAAAGAAGAGAAAGAAATCAAAATATAGCACTAAAGAAAATCAGCCAATCACGAAAAAGATAGACAAGGATCGCTCAACCAACTAAACCAACCAGGTGCCACTAAAGTCTATTTTATCTGATATACATATTGTTACCACAGCTTTTTTTTGACATAATTTACATGATGTTTCTCCATTCTCTCACTTTCAATCTATAGGTATTTATAGATTAAAATGAGTCTCTGGTAGCTAGCATATACTCTCTTTCTCTCTAAAACTTCTAAAAGTTTTAAAAATGGAAATAAAATTTAAAAAGAAGAAAAAAACAGATTTAAAACAAAGACTGAAACAAAAGACAAAAAAGAGCACTATGCGATAATAAAGGGACAATCCAGTAAGAAGATATAACAATTGTACATATTTATTCACCTAACATGGAGCACTCAAATACATAAAACAGTTAATAACATAAAAGGAACTAATCAGTAATCTTCTCTATTATTGGATTATATGCTCTCCACTTACATGGGGAGATCATCTAAACAAGGAAACAATGACTTTGAATGACATACTGGAACAGATGGATTCAAGAAACACATTCAGACAAATCCATCCTAAAACAACAGAATACACATTCTTTATAGTTCACACAGAACATTCTCCAGAGTAGATCACATATCATCCCACAAAACAAGCCTCAACTAATTTAAGAAGACCAAAGTCCTACCAGGCATCTTGTCTGACCACAATGCTATGAAACTAGAATTTAACCAGAAGAAGAAATCTGGACAACCACAAATACATGGGAGGTTAAATAACATGATACTAAACAATGAATGGCCAACCAGGTAGTAAAGAAATAAAAAGTACACAGAAACAAATGAAAATAATACAACAGTCTAAAATCTTTTGGATTAAGCAAAAGCAGGTATAAGAGGTAAGTTTGCAGCAATACAGGACTACCTTAAGAAGAAAGAAAAATCTCAAATGCACAACCTAACCTTACCCCAAAAGGAGCTAGAAAAAGAACAAAGCCTAAAAGCAGCAGAAGGAAGGAAATAATAAAGATTAGAGCAGAAATAAATGATAAAGAAACTAAAAAAAAAAAAAAATCAATGAAACCAGGAGCTGGTCTTTTGGGGAGAAAATAAAATCAGTAAAATTTATAAACCTCTAGCTACAGTTATCAAGAAAAAAAAAAAAAAGAGAAAGCACACAAATAAAATCACAAATGAGAGAAGAGAAATAACCAATACCACCAAAATATAAATTATAAGAAAATATTATGAAAAACTGTATGTCCATAAATTGGACAACCTAGAAGACATGGATAAATTCCTAGAAACATATAAACAGCCAAAATAAAACAGGAAGAAAAAGTAAATTTGAACAGACCAAAAACCAGGAAAGAAACGGAATCAGTAATCAAAAACCTCCCAACAAACAAAAGTCCAGGGCCAGATGGCTTCACAAGTACTATCAAACATTTAAAGAAGAAATAATACCTATTCTCAAGCTATTCCAAGAAATAGAAAAGGAAGGAATACTTCCAAATTCATTCTACCAGTCCAGCATTACCCTGACACCAAAACCAGATAAAAATACCACTTAAAAACAGAAATACAGGCCAATATCCCGGATGAACATGGATGCAAAAATCTTGAACAAAATACTATCAAACAAATACAACAATACATAAAAAAATCATTCATCATGATCAAGGGGGATATGTTCCTGGGTTGCAAGAGTGGTTCAATATTCACAAATCAATCAACATGATACATCACATCAATAAGAGAAAGGATAAGGACCATATGATCATTTCAATAGATGCAGAAAAAAATATTTGACAAGGTACAAGATTCATTTATGATAAAACCTTCCTTAAAGTAGGTTTAGAGGGAAATACCTCAACATAATAAAAGTCATATATTAAAAACCCGGAGGTATCATCATCCTTGATAGGGGAAAACAGAGTTTTTTCCCTAAGGTCAGGCACAAGAAAAGGATGTCCACTACCACTGCTTTCATTCAACATAGTTCTGGAAGTTCCAGTCACAGCCATCAGACATCAAAAAGAAAGAAGAGGTGTCCACATTGGTAAGGAAGAAGTAAAACTTTAACTATTTGCAGATGACATGAGATGCTATATATATTTAAAACCCAAAAGATTCTACCAAAAAGCTGCTAGAACTGATAAACAAATTAAGTAAAGTCACAAGAAATAAAATCATCATACAAAATTCTGTTGCATTTCTATACACCAATTATGAAACCGGATGAGAAATTAAGGAATCAATCCCATTCCAATTATACCCCAAATAGTAGGATACCTAGGAATAAATCTAACTAAAGAGGTGAAGGACTTTTACTTTGAAAACTATAAAACACTGATGAAAGAAACTGAAGATGTCACAAAGAAATCAAGACATTTAATGCTCATGGATTGGAAGAACAAATATAGTTAAAACATCTATACTTCCCAACAATCTACACGTTTAATGCAATCCCTATCGAAATACCACCAGCATTTCTCTTAGAGCTAGAACAAACAATCCTAAGTTTGTATGGAACCACAAAAGACCCCAAATAGCCAAAGAAATCTTGAAAAGGAAAAGCAAAGCTGGAGGCATCACAATTCCAGACTTTAAGTTATATTACAAAGCTACAGTAATCAAAACAGTGTGGTTCTGGCACAAAAGAGGACTACTAGATCAATAGGAAAGAATAGAAAACCCAGAAATAAACCTGCAACTATACGGTCATTTGATCTTTTACAAAGTAGGAAAGAACATCCAATTGGAAAAGAACAGGCTCTTCAAGGGGAGCTGGGAAAACTAGACAGCACTATGCAAAAGAATGAAACTGGACCACTTTCTACACCATTCACAAAAATAAATTCAAAATGTATGGAAGACCTAAATGTAAAACCGTAAAAATCCTAGAAGAGAACATAGGCAGTGACCTCTTTGACATCAGCTGTAGCAACGTTTTTCTACATATGTCTCCTGACACAATGGAAACAAAAAAATAAACCATTGAGACTACATCAAGATAAAAAACTTCTGGGTAGCAGAAAGAAGCAATCAACAAAACTAAAAGGCAACTTACAGAATGGGAGAAGATATTTGCAAATGACATGACCAAGAGCATTAGTATCTAAAATATATAAACATAAAACTCAACACCCAAAAAACAAATAATTCATTTACAAAAGGGCAGAAGACATGAACAGACATTTTTCCAAAGAAGACATCCAGATGGCCAACAGACACATGAAAATATGTTATCACTTACCATTAGGGAAATGAAAATCAAAAGTACAATGAGATATCACCTCACCTTTGTTAGAATGGCTAAAATAAAAAATACAACAAACCACAGATGTTGGTAAGGATGTTGAGAAAAAGCAACCCTCTTGCACTATGAGTGGGAATGCAAACTAGTGCAGCTACTCTAGAAAACGGTATAAAGTTTCCTCAAAAAGTTAAAACAGATCTACATTATTATCCAGCAATTGCCCTACAGTGTATTTACCCAAAGAATACAAAAAATGCTAATTCAAAGGGAAACATGCACCGGTATGTTTATAACAGTGTAATTTACAATAGCCAAGATATGGAAGCAGCCCAAGTGTCCGTCGATTTATGAATGGATAGAGAAATTTTGGTATGTATATGTACCATAATTATATATATGTACATAGGTTTATATACATTATATGTGTGTATACATAAACGAATGTTATTCAGCCCTAAAAAAAGAATAAAATTTTGCCATTTGCAAGAACATGGATGGATCTAAAGAGTATAATGCAAAGCGAAATCAGTCAGAGAAAGTCAAATATCATGATTTTTACTCATTTAGAATTTAAGAAACAAAACAAATGAGCAAAGGAAAAACAAGAGACAAGAAACAGACTCTTAATTATAGAGAACAAACTGTTTACCAGAGGGGAGGGTGTTGGGAGATGGGTGAAATAGATGATGGAGATTGAGGAGTGCACTTATAATGATGAGCGCTGTGTGATTTATGGAATTGTTGTATCACTATATTGTACACCTGAAACTAATTTAACACTATGTTAACTGGAATTTAAATTTAAAAATTAATATTAAAAAAAAGAAATGTAAAAAAAATAAAGAAAAACCAATTTATTTCCAACTCAAAATTCTGCTCCTTGATATGATTTTTTGTCTAGAATGAAGTCTAATCAAGGTTTCTTGCAAAAGAGACTAAAAAGGTAACCGATTGTACAAATATAAGCTATAATTGACAGATTAATGTGAGCAAAGTCTCCTTAGTTCTCTAAACAAGTATTCAAGAGGAACTAGAACTCAGATACACAAGTCAGAGTCCTTTTTAGCATTGCTATGAATTGTGTATTTTGTGTCCTATAGTCTAGACTGTACACTCTTCAGCTGTTATATTTTAGTCAATTTATATTATGAGAAAATGCTGACCAGATAAAATGTAGTTTGAACAGCAAGCTGTGATTAGCACTAATAGAAACAGCACAGCAGAAACCTGACCCAATGCATGTATGATATCCTCCTGTGTGTTAAATCTTTAAAGTCACATTTGTTGCCCCATCAGGAGTGAGGGATGGAGGAATCTGCTGTTGTTGTTCCATAGTATTTTTATTCCATTAGCAAGTGTCATTATTCAAGCCTCATTATTGCTCCTAATGAAGCAACACACAAAGCTAAATTCAAGTCAGCATAAAATATTTGAATGGGTTCCTGCAGTGCACTGAATTTGGTGAGAAAGGTTTTGAGAAAAAGGTAAAACAGGAGAACAATCTTTGAAGTATCTTAGTTTCCAGGATAAATGGTTACATTTCTAGTTCATATTTGCACAAACTGATACTCAAACAACATAAAATCTATTTGTAGGGTCATCTATGTCTCTTGATGCCTCTGAAAATAGCAATTTTATGATATGGTGTGTGGGCAAGGCAACGTTCTCAAAATCTGGAAATTACTATGCAGATGCACTTGTTGAGGAAAACAATGATGAAGTCTTCACTGCTAAATATTTAAATATAAAGTATAAAGTTTCCCTGGTTGGAATTCCTTAGTATATAAACTTGTCATCAGAGAACTAAAGATGTAGAGTCCCAATTTGTGTTTCCATGACCATATGTAAATAAAAGGAATGACTTAAAAAGTAATTTAAGGGGCACCTGGGTGGCTCAGTTGGTTAAGCATTCAACTCTTGATCTCATCTCAGGTCATGATCTCATAGTTCTTGAAATGGAGTCCTGCGTGAGCTCTGCACTGACAGTGAGGAGGCTGCTTAGAATTTTGTCTCTCCCTCTCTTCCCCTCCCTGGCTCATATGCTCACTCACATGCTCTCACACACACTCTCTTTCTCTTCCAGCCTCTCTCTCTCTCTCAAAATGAATTAAAAAAAAAAAACTTTAAAAAGTAACTTAAAAAATGACTTCTGTTCCAATTTCAAAGTATAGCCAACCTAAGTAGAATGGTACTACCTCCAAAGATAAATAATATAAAGTTATTTATATATTGAGGAGTAATAAGGTTAAAGAAGAAAAAAAATAAATACAATTGAAAAATTACATAAATAGGTGATAAAGCATGCAATTGAAGAAATTTATTAAGGGGTGCCTGGGTGGTTCAGTCAGTTATGTATCAGACACTTGATTTCGACTCAGGTCATGATCTCACCTTTGTGGGATCAAGCCCCCCACCCACCACCTCCCTGTGTGGCTCTGTGCTGAGACCATGGAGCCTGCTTGGAATTCTCTCTCTCACTCTCTCTCTCTCTGCTCCTCCCCTATTGTCCCTCTCTCTCTCTCTTTCTCTCTCTCTAAAATGCATAAACTTTTTTTAAAAAAAAATAAAACTTTGTTAAAAGAAAACAGGGAGTTGCAAAACAGAAAATAGAGCCATGGGATGAATACTAACAAGTTAGGAGTGGGGTGATTTGCTACCTTGTTTAGCAAGATCAGTTAGACCTTCTTAAGGTGGATGTGGTACACACCAGAATTCATCAAGGAAAATCTAGGAGAACCTTTGAGAAGAGCATACAAGGTAGAAGGCAGAGCAGAGCAAGGCCAATATGGCTGGAGCTGTGATGGTGCGCTCAACACGTCCTCTACATGCAACTGGCTCATCAAGGTCAGGAAACATTCTGAAAACAAAGCCTGAATTCAGAAATTCTCTAATGATACACATTTTTGTTTCCTGCCTCGATGACAGATTAGATATGCTGTAGGGGGCAGGATTTCATGTCATCTGTCAAATATGCCATCATGCACTCTTTTTCTAAGGAGGAATGTGTAACAGGTACAGCTAATAATACCTTAATAAACTTGGCTGTGTCTTGGATTTCTCATTTGTCAATGGCAAATATTATTTGACTCCCAGATTTATTTTATTTTGGACCACATATTTACTGAAGTGGATTAATTGCAATGTTTGTTTTATGACACACTCTCATAATCTGTTCACAGGAAGCCCTCATTTATTTATGGATTCAATTATATATAATAATACAACATCCATGAGACGAATGAAGACAAAACCTGGACAACTGAAAACATCTTACATCCATCATCCTGAATCTTGTGTTCAATGTTCCCCTGCTTTTTTATGTTCGATTTTATCACCTTACTTAAACTTTTACTAAAAATTTGAACTTCGTTAAGGAATATCATTCTATGTAATATTAGGGAGGTCTTTTCATTCAAGTGTATATTGCCATTTCATCAATACTGTTGCATGTTGCCATATATATTTTTATTCCTTTAGAATATTTCATTGCAAATATATCACAATTTAGTAAACCATTCTCCTGTCAATGTGTATTTGAAGTCATTCAAATATTTTGCTATTAACCTTTTTTTTAATCATGTTATCTTTAATACCTGGGCAAGAGTTTTCCTTGAGCATATATCTGGGAGTGAGTGGAATTGCTGGGTTTTAGGACATGTAAATGCTTAACTTTATGGGAAAATGCCAAATGTCTTTTTTTGTTGTTGTTACGAAGAGTCTTAAATTTCTACTCGCATGAGGAATGTATAAAAATCCACTTTCTCCCCAACATTTGGCATAGAACCTCTCCATTTGAGAAGAGCCTCAGAGATTGGTGACTGAACAGTTTTGTTCATGGGAAATATTTAATGCAGTGATAAATATTAATCTGATCTCATTAATATTTAGAGGTTGATAGAGCTTATCATAAATCAGTTACCAAAGCAAAAAAAAAAAAAACTGTCAGAGTGCCAAATAATTTTAGTTTTGAGACATATGAAATTGCTTTGTTATTCAATTTTAAAAATAAAATATTATTAATTTCATATGATTTAACCTCAGTTGCCTAAAACATTCTGTAGTTCTCTTTCTTTCTAACAGTCCTGAATAACTATCAGTAATGACCATATTTCAGTCATAATCTTTTACCATGAAGCTGAAACTATTACCATTTATACTTAAATGAATCACCAGAACAGTTTTTCCAGACCTTTAACTTTTAGTAAAAGATGACTGATTCTATTTCAGTTATCAATGTCTTTTTATTGTCTCTTAATATTCTTGTATCATTGGGTTTGTGATTGTAAATATGGCTTTTATAAAAGCTTTTATTTTAAAAAAAAGTATAATATTTGAAACATTCTGTTCAGCAATAATATTCCAAAGAGAGCATAGACCTGCAAATAAGGGGCAATATTCAAATCATTAACTCCAGTGGGCAAAATTAAAATTGAGGACAGACTACATTTCAGATTGAAGTTACAGTTAGGTGTGACTAAATCCTGACTCTCTAAATTTTCATTCATGATGGATCATTTTCAATATAAGAGAAAATATGAACTAACATTAATATGGAAATTTAATCTAAAAACTTATTCTGGAGACATGAGAAAATATTGGATTAAAGAAGAACCAAAGATTTCAAAAAATTAGTGACACAGCTTGTTTTAAAGAAACTCAAACTATATTATTTATATATTGAATTTGATTTCTATTTATTTTTAAATGTACAGAAACTGTTGATGAATGTATGATACTGCGATGTCATTCTTAGTGCCCTCAACAAATTCATGAGTTTTTTGTTTCAATCCAGAGTTTTATTTTTAGTAGAACCTTAATATTTGGATATTTGAATGTTTGGTTATACTGCCATGCTCTCCTTCATAACATCTTCATGAACAGTATGCCATTGCATGGATGTTAAGCACATAGGCACAGCTTTCAGTATTTAACTATTGCCTTGTGAACACATCCATTTAAATTCTGCAACAAGTTGTCACTTATGGGTATAAATCAATTTAACTTATGAATTTATACGGAAAATTTTAAAGTGCTTTTCTCTGTGACCTATTGTTTTGTAATATATGTCAGTGCCTTAGGCTCTTGATGGAATGATGACATTAATAGAAAGAAAAGTTATTGTCTCTAAATTCAAGCAGTGTCCTTATCAAATAGAAAATAATGTTCTCTGACATGCACACTATAAAGTTCCATTTTTACCATGAAATGAAATCTTGACATAATAGAGCAAACCTGACAAATACTAAATTGCTTGTATCTAAGTATAATACAATGTAGAATTTCTTGAACGTTTTGCTCAGTGGATCAACAATGTCTAGTTTTTAATCCACTCATTCACAAAACATGCATTTATGGAACATCCACTATTTTACTAGCATTGTCTAGTTTCAAACCTCAAAGAACCCAGACTCTGGTAAGTACACATGTGCAAAACTAATGAAATGTGATTGATGGTACAAACTAAGTATTCTGTAAAGGATGAGTGACTAGTAATGCTTTTTCAGATAAAATAATTTCCATTCCTTTGGAAACCTTTAACTATTTCTTGAAAATAAATATTTTTAAGTCATAAAATTGTTTCTTAAGCAAAAGAAATTATTCAGTCATTCATACAATCACTCTATAACTCATTCATTCATTAAACATACAAGTCGGATACAGAGATAGAAAAGACTGATTCATATTGCACATACGCCAAGGACAATACTTCAGTATAAAGGAAATAAGACTCTTAATAAAACCAAGCTGTAATGTAATTGGAAAAAAACTACTCAATTACTCTTTACACTAGTAATTCCTTCTAACATAGTTGTCTAATTACTTGTTATTATCTGTGCTCCCATCTCTGCTCTTATATTATCTATAAACTCTGAGAATGAAGCCTTTTCTGTCTCTGAATCTACTGTGTATTAAATGTTTACAGATTTGCTGAGCCAATGAATATATTACGTTTGCTTGTAACATAATTTTATGACTTTAGAAATCATACAATTAATATTATACTTATGTTGAAAACATCTCCCCTAGGCCTAGCAACAACAAATCAATGGGAATATGAAAAAAAGAAAACTATGCAAACTATAAATGAAGTTAACAATTTTGTTCATGGAAGGTCAACTTCAACAATCATCTACATTTTTATAAGCAACTGCAAACAATTGGAAAATAAGATAAATACTTTTTTAAATACGATAAAAACCATCAAAATTCTAAGAAATGAAATGTGATTTTAGATCTCTACAAAACATGGGTGAAAGTAAAGTAGACACAGATAAATATCATTATCAAGAATTACAGGAATCAACGTAAGCAGAAAAAAAACCAATCATTAATTTGAGATACATTAGAGTTCTATATGTAAAATCCTAAATTAAATATAAAACTTCTGGATGAAACTTTACAGTATTTTTGAAATCTCTGGAAAGAAAAAAAAATGCTTATATAGCACCTATAATCAATTACCATAAAAACAAACTAGACTTAATCAAAATGATATATTATTGCTAATCAAGAGACGCTGTTTCAGAAACTAAAAGGCAAGTTACATTACAAGAGGACAAAAAGTAGTTTTAATGCTTATGTATAATAAAGAACTTATACCTAGAATATGTAAAGAACTTTTATAATTTTATAGTAAGAAAATAATGCCTAATTGACAAAATAGACAAATTATTTGAATAAACCATACACAGAAAAAGATATGAGTGCCCAAACATGAGAAAATGCTCAACACATTTCCTGAACTGTGAAGTGCAAATTGATACCATCATGAGGATATATTACTTCACACCAACTAGAATGACAAAAAATGGTAATACCAAATGTTGGGAAGGATGTGTAGAAACTAGAATTTTCACATATTATTGGAGGGAATGTAAAATGTTAAAATCACTTGGGAAAAATGGTTTCTTCTAAAATTAACCATGTACTTACTCTATAACCTAGTAATCTGACAGTAGATATTTTATACAAGAGAAATGAAGACCTGTATATACACAACATGACTTGAACATATTCATAGGCAACCTTTTATAATGGCATTATAGGTTTATAGGCATATAAACATATAAGCATTTGGGTGCAAGAAGGCAAGCAAAAGAAAAACAGGCTTAAATATTAGAAACAAAGAAGGAAAATGCCTATAAACCAAATGCCTATAAACCAAGAGACTGGATAAGTTGAGGCATAGTCATACAAAGGTATACTATTTAGCAATAATAATAATAATAATAAAGAAGGAACTAATGTTGATGCAACAGCAAGGATGAAGCACAAAAACTATTTTGAGGAAAATAAAAAGGGAAAAAGTGTTTACTGTTTTATTCACTTGATATAATATTCAAAAAGAAGCAAAACTAATGCATGAGGCTAGAAATCTGACTACGGAAGTGATGATTGACTAGAAAGAGCATGTGAACATTTTCTGGGATGATGAAAATATTTTGTGTGTGAATTTTACCTTAATGTATAAATATTGCAAACATCATCAATCTGTACAATGAGGATGTATTTTATGTAAATCTAACATAGCCATGCACTCACTGGAAACACTTATTAGCAGTTGTGATATGCTGAAAGAAATTAGTGAACGTGAAGTAGGTTAAGGGAAAACCTTAAATGCACAAGCAAGTAACTGGGAAACAGAAGACAAAGGTAAGAGATGTAGAAAATACACTGCGAAAATCTAAAATACATTTAATAGGATTCAGGGAAAGAGAAGAGTGAGAATATAAGTCATCTTTTTAAAAGATAACAGCTTGGAATTTTCAATAACTGATGAAAGGAATCAATCAATAGATTCTAGGAACTTGGCAGACATCAAGGGGGATGAATAAAAAGAAATCCATGAAGAAAAATCTGAGCAAATAGTTGAAAACCAAAAATACAAAGAAAATCTTCAAAGATGCCACAAAGAATAAATGCAAGGTGAGCAAAAGTTGAAAATCAATAAAACCAGCTGCAATAACAAAATAAAGGGAAAATGACGCCCTCAATAGATGTGGAAAATATGTTATAAAGTTCTCTGTTCACACAGCAAGAAAAACAATGAAACACCGAGCACTGATGGTGTCAGATACGGGGGCAATCCTAGTTCTACTATTAACTTTGTTATCCTGGGCAAACTTGTTACTACTATTTCTACATACCTAGAAACAGACAAAAATCCATCAGTTTTTAAATTTTGCTCTCAAAAAGAAATCTTTAAACACCTGTCATGCAAAACAGAAAATAAGGCAGTCACTCCATCTTTCAAAAACATTTTTTTCTAACCATAAGAATGAATGACTGAGGATAGTTCAAGCTCAAGTGTTTCATGAATTTGCAAAATTTTACATTACGAATACCATAGATTTCTGTAGTAGGGAGAATTCTGAGAAGGTCCCCCAGACCCTTTCCTCCTGAAGTATAAATCCTGATATATAATCCCTTCTCCTTCTATGTGGGCAGGGGAAGGAATAGGACGGATTTCACTCCCATGATTAAAGTATGTTAGAGGACAAAAATGAAAACAATTTTGCAATGCAGTTAAGGTCCTAAATTAGTTGACTTTGAGGTTATCAAAAGGAAAGTTATTGTGGGTAGATAGGACCTAATTAGGTGAGCTCTTAAAAGGAACCATCTTTCTGAAGGAAGACATTAAAAGTGTGAGAGAGATTGTCCTGCTGGCCTTGTAGAAGTAAACTGTCAAGTTTTGACAGGACCAGGACCAGAGAGTGACCACTTGGAAATGAGAGGGACTTCTGCTCTATTACCAGCAAAAAACAGAGATGACACTTAAGAGAAGCCGACTTCTGTCTAAAACCTGAATATGCTTGAAAGAGGGCCCCAAGCTCCAGATGACAACACAACCTAGTGACGCCTGATGTCAGCTCCCTAAGACCCTGAGCAATGCTATTCCTGGACTTTTTTAACCTGCTGAAAATGTGATATAATAAATGAGTGTTGCTTTTTAACCTCTAAATCTGTGGTAATTTACATGATACTAGAAAACTAATAGAGTTGCCATGGAACAACAATCCTTTTTTTATAGTTCAGAGAGAAAGAAACATTTGTGTTCCATTAACTAACTGTATACAAGACTGGTTCATTTTCAGTTGCTGATTTTCAACTTCTAAAATTTTCAAAACTATTATCATTGAAAGGAAATTGATTACTAAATAGCTAATCCTTAGTTTTTCAAATATACTTTGTTGTTTGACATTCTCTTTTTTTAATTGGTTTATTTTTATGTGCCACATATACTAGTTGCTCTTTCAGAGTTTACTATACTCTTCATGGATTTGTTTGCTAGTAGTAGAAGTTGGGATAATGACTTAAAAATAAATGTTGTATATCAAACTACTAAATCAAAATGTTTGTTATGTAAATGTCAGGAAGGCAGTCATCTTAATATTTCTGCAAATTAAGCAGCCAGTAATTATGACGGGAAAACTTCATTTCAAGGTACTTTCCCCAAAGATTTTAAATTCCCGTATCTGGGTCTCAATAAGTTATATGTACATTTTCAAATTGTTACATTAAGTCCAATTGTTTCACTTAAAAATGTGTCAGGATGCTTTTTTCATGTGATTCTTAAGAGTTCGACATATTTTCGGATTGAGATAATTAAATGAAATGGTCTTACTCTGTAAGAAGGAAACACAAATGAACTCATTATATTTATTTGCTGATGTCCATTTTAAAAAAACAACACATCTTGTAATTTTACTTCTAACAGTTCTTCTCATATTAAAAATGCTGGGCATGTTCATACATATTCTTAAATACAGTTATTCTGTGGAATAAAACAAGGTTTTCAGTTAAAGTGAGATATACAGGGGCACTTGGATGGCTCAGTCAGTTAAGCATCCAACTCTTGACTTTGGCTCAGGTCATGATCTCACAGTTTGTGAGTTGGAGCCCTGCATGGGGCTCTGCAATGACAGAAGGGAACCTGTTTGGGATTCTCTCTCTCCCACTCTCTGTTTCTCCCCTGCTTGCATTTTCTCCTCTCCCTCAAAATAAACAAACATTTATGATGGTTATTTTTAAAAAAGTGAGATATACAAAAGACAAAGCTGGGGTTATCTATAATAGCCAAATTACGGAAAGGGTCCAAATGATATATAAAGGAGTAATATATTACTCAGCCATAAAAAATAATGAAATCTTGCCATTTGCAATGACATAGAAGGAGCTAGAGAGTATCATGCTAAGTAAAAGAAGTCAGTCAGAGGAAGACAAATACTATATGATTCTACTCATATGTAGAATTTAAGAAACAAAGCAATCAATCACAGAGTGGGGAAAGAGGCAAAACAAGAAACAGAATCTTAGCTAGAGAACAAACTAATAGTTATCACAAGAAGTTGGGGGGGTGGGTAGCGGTTAAACAGGTGATGGAGATTAAGGAAGGCACTTGTTATGATGAGCACTGGGTGTTGTATATAATTAATTGCTGAATCACTAAATTGTTCACCTGAAACTAATATTACTATTAGTAGTTTACTATTACTTTATTAGTTTAATAGTTTACTAAACCTAGTAGTTTATTAGTTTTTATTTATTAGCTTATTAATAATAACTAATAATAATTAGTTAATTAAATATTAGTTAACTAGTTAATATTTAACTAGTTAAATATTAGTTAATTAGTTAACTAATAATAATTAGTTAATAAAATATTAGTTAACTAATAATAATAACTAATAATTAATAATTAACTACTTTAGTAGTTTAGTAGTTTACTATTACTATATTAGTTTAATATTACTATTAGTTTACTAATACTAAACTAACTGGAATTCAAATTAAAAAAAAAAAAAGAAGGTAAATCTGGGTATTCTGATGTGTAAATAAGGGCCTAAAACTTTATCATCCAGGGAACAAATCTTACCACTACTCTGCTAATACATTGCTGTAATATTGTATGACCTGCAATTCAAACTGTGCTAGGAATTTCTATTCCAAAAGACTATAATGTGGCAACAAGACAGTGGCTGATTTACATTATCATCTTATTGTGACTATCAAAAATTCTATTCTCTTTAATTTGAGGTTTAATCTATTTCAATTTGAGGGTTTCAGGGGAAGTCAAATAGAATTGAAATTAATTGATAAAACTCATTGTGTCTTATATTAAAGTTTTGGGCATAATTGCTCACACTTTACTCTGATCTCATTTAAACTGTATTTATTATTAACTTTAAATTGTATGGTAATTAAGTTAATAGCATGGGAGTAGAACAAATTAAGATAGTTTCACTGCAGGTTTTCAACCTGTGTCCTACTGTGTGTGACTCAATTCATTATTCTTTTTGATTAAAGAGAATATATCAAGCTACTGACCCATAGATTTTTTTTTTTAACTAAAGTCTTAGCTGAAACCATGCCTCCTGATGTTTATAATAAATATTTTATTAGATATGATATTAACCAGCATAATTTATTAACCAATGACAAATATTGAGAAAGGCTTAGCATATTTATAAACTTTGCAAAAAATTGTCCTTCTGGGAGGATAGAAACTCCAAAATCTTGAAATGAGCTATACTTTCTTTTATCTGTTCCTAGAGAGAAAAGCCATTATCACATTGTGATTGTTAACTAATTTTTATATATTTGGGCCTTGAAGAAATTACCCATTGGATTCAATAATATTTTTAAAAAGCAGCTCTGAAATAATCTGTAACTTGCACTGCAGTTTTTAGATAGTACTAAATCTAGAGTTTCAACTTAACTTTACCTAGGACAGTAAAACAAAATCCTAAGTCAGAACAAGTTTGTTCTATTATAACACAAGTTCATATTTGCCCCAAAAAGCTTTTTCCAAAGTTACTACTATGGAAGTTCTTTAAGAATTAAAATCTCAATTTTTAAAGCCTGGTACAATTAATAAAGAACTCCAATGGCAAAGAAATAAGTGCTGGCCATTATTTTAAATCAAGGATGTACTTAGTGAACTCCCATTTCTATATGAAAGATTTTTTTCTTCTTTTTAAGTGGGGATTAGTTTGTTATTTTCATTCTTAAGAAAATGCAAGTAAGTCATTTGGTACATTGGAGTAATGATAGATTCAGGGTCCATGGACTTGAGATATAATTCTGGCCCTGCATTTGTAGACCTTATGACAAGGAATGGGCAACTAAACAAGAGAGTATGGCAAAGATGCCCTCCTACTGATGGCAAGAACCAAGAGTGGAAGAAAGCAAGCTGTCCTGGGAACAAAGTTAAGGAGTATTTCTACATTAAAAAAAAAACTCTTATTCTTTAATATGTTTTAAAAAATCTGATTTTTTTCAATTAATATTATTATGAGACATGGAAAGCAATAAGCAACTGATGCACAGTGAGGATCTAAATAATGTCGGGACTGAAATTTTCTTTAGCACCACCTGAAAGTTAAAAAGAAGACTATGTGACATAGCGACATTTTATTTACTTTATTTAATTAATAAGTATTTATTATTTTTTGATGATTATTTATTTTGAGAGAGAAAGCACAACCAGGGGAGGGACTGAGAGAGTGGGAGAGAGAATCCCAAGCAGGCTCCATGTTCATTGCAGAGCCCAACATGGGGCTCGATCTCACACCATGAGATCATGACCTGAGCCAAAATCAAGAGTTGGATGTTCCCTCAACTGAGCCACTCAGTGCCCCAATATATAATTATTTTTAAAGAAGACTTTGGGACAAATGAGTAAGTTCTATCCTCATAAATAGGAGTTGGAGTTTGAGTTTGTTTACAATCAACAACTATTTTTCTTATAAACTATAGAATAAAGGAAACCCTACCAATGGTCAAAAGTTATATGTTGAGATTGGAAAATGGGGGAGGAGTATGAAGACCCCAGGCTTGCCTTATCCCACAAATACAACTAGATAACTATCAGATCATTCAAATACCCCAGAAATTGACCTGAAGACTGGCAGAACAAACTCTACAACTAAAGTAGAGAAGAGGCCACATCAAAGAAGGTAGGACATGCAGAGATAAGGCTTGGGAGAAATGGATCATAGTCACTGCAGTGGGGAGGGAGCCATGGTCATGAAAAGGGGTGAGAGAAAGACTAATACACGGGAACCCACAAGAGAAAATGAATCCTGATAGCAATTGACATGGAAAATGAGAGGAGCCAAATTTCATGCATTCTTACAATAATTAGGGGTTAAAACTTGGAGTTTTAAAGGTCGATGGGCTTAGTTGCAATCAAGCCTAGAGAGCACTGTGCTACTCTTGGAAAGAAAGCAGGCAAACAACCCATTCATATATGGCATGGAAACAGCAATCTGAAGTGCACCTGAGGCACACAGTGGGAAATTATTCACTCATCTTGGAACATATCCCAAAGATATTCATGGAGAGACCCTTCTGAGAACAAACGAAGGCCCAGTGCCATTTCTGTACCACTCCTTCCTCATCATAAGCACAAGGCCACCTATGGAAACAATTGTAGTGCTGAAACTCACTACTTAATTTGCTTACACCAAGCCCCACTCCCATGCTCCAGTGGAACCACACCTCTCAGTCACACTTGCCTCAGTCCCAGAGCAGCAAGACCCCTACCCCAGAAGACCAGCCCAAAACCCTGCTCATACCACATTTCGCAACATGCAAGTTTTATGGCACCGTGGTTCAGGCAGCAGTGGCCACAGGTCTCACTTCAAAAGCAGACCAGAGCGCACCCAGTTAAAACTCACCACATTCAGGCCAGGGACCAAACACTGCCCACAACAGGTAAAGATGGCCTCTGCAGATGACTGGTCTGAAGGATAAATTGGCCAGAATCCAACAGCAGAACACAGGTAGAACACACTGGAGAACATTGGGGTACAAGTGCCCCTATGCATCATAGCAGCACTCTCAACAATAGCCAAATTATGGAAAGAGCCTAAATGTCCATCAACTGATGAATGGATAAAGAAATTGTGGTTTATATACACTATGGAATACTACGTGGCAATGAGAAAAAATGAAATATGGCCTTTTGTAGCAACGTGGATGGAACTGGAGAGTGTCATGCTAAGTGAAATAAGCCATACAGAGAAAGACAGATACCATATGGTTTCACTCTTATGTGGATCCTGAGAAACTTAACAGGAACCCATGGGGGAGGGGAAGGAAAAAAAAAAGAGGTTAGAGTGGGAGAGAGCCAAAGCATAAGAGACTGTTGAGAACTGAGAACAAACTAAGGGTTGATGGGGGGTGGGAGGGAGGAGAGGGTGGGTGATGGGTATTGAGGAGGGCACCTTTTGGGATGAGCACTGGGTGTTGTATGGAAACCAATTTGACAATAAATTTCATATATAAATAAATAAATAAAAAAAGAACACACTGGAGAAACTTCCAGAAGTTTCAGGCCCTAGGGAACAGGGCATCATAGCACCTCTTCTTCATAAAGCATTACCCTCAAGAACAGGAGACATGGTGGGTCTTTCTAACATAGACAGGTATAGAAACTTAGACAAAATGAGAGGACAGAGAAATTTATCTACAATGAAAGAACAGAACAAGGCCACAACCAGAGATCTAAGAGAAACAGATATAATTAACCTGCCTGGTAGAGAATTTAAAATAATTATCATAAGGATACTCACTGGACTTGAGAAAAGAGTGGAAGACCTGAATGAGACCCTTAACAAAGAGATAAGGAATAACACAGCATATAAATGGCTCAATAAATGAAATGAGAAACACATCTGATGTAATGAACAGAAGGCTGGAAGAGGCAGAAGAATGAATTAGTGAACTAGAAGACAGAGTAATGGAAATTAATCAAGCTGAACAAAATAGAAAAAAAGAATTAGGCTTAACAAGAATAGACATAGGGAACTCAGTGACTCCTTCAACTATAATAGCAATCATATTATAGAAGTCGCAGAAGGAGAGAGAGAAAAGGGTTCAGAAATTTTTTTGAAGAAATAATAGCTGAAAACTTCCCTATTCTGGGGAAAGAAACAGATAACCAGATCCAAGAGGCACAGAGATTTCCCATCAAAATAAACAAAAGCAGATACACCCCAAGACATGTTGTAATTAAATTGGCAAAATGATTTTTTTTTAATCCTTGAACGTTTATTTATTATTGAGAGACAAAGAGACACAGAGTGTGAGCAGGGGAGGGGTAGAGAGAGGGGGAGACACATAATCTGAAGCAGGCTCCAGGCTCTGAGCTATCAGCACAGAGCCTGACATAGGGCTCGAACCCACAAACTGTGAGATCATGACCTGAGCTGAAGTCAGTTGCCTAACCAACTGAGCCACCCAGGCACCCCAAAATTGGCAAAATGATTTTTAAAAATTTTAGGTAGCAAGACAAAAGAAGACAGGAAATACAAGGAGAAACCCATAAGGCTAGCAGAAAATTTTTCAGCAGAAACTTTCCAAGACAGAAGGGAGGATCCAAAGTGCTAAATGGGAAAAATCTGCAGCCAAGAATAATATATCCAGCAAGGCTATCATTCAGAATATAAGGGGCACCTGGATAGCTCAGTCAGTTAAGCATATGACTCAATCTTCAGGTCGACAGTTCAAGCCCCATATTGGGTGTGGAATTTACATTAAAAATCTATACATTAATAAATTTTTTAAAACAGAATAGAAAGAAATACAGAGTTTCGCCAGACAAACAAAAACTAAGGGAGTTCATGATCACTAAACCATCCCTGCAAGAAATATGAAAAGGCATTCTTTGAGTGGAAAGAAGAGGCCAGAGTGACAGTGTAGAGGTAGGAAACATAAACAATAAAAATTAATATTCCTGAAAAAGAAACCAGTCAAAGAATTCACAAAATAAAGGGATGTAACATATCACAACATACACCTAAAACATGGTGGGGAGAGAAGTAAAGAATGGGTTCAAACTTAAATGACCATCAACTTATTATAAATTCCTATATGCAGAAGAAGTTATACACAAACCTACTGGTAACTATATATCAAAAACCACTAATAAATATGCAAAGAATAAAGAGACAAATCCAAGTGATCACTAAAGAAAATAAGCAAATCATGAAAGAGATAAAGACAAGAAAGGATTGGAGAAAATCCTCAGAAAGAACCACAAAACAATTAAATGACAATAAAAGCATACCATCTATCAATTACTTTGAAATACTTTTAGTGTTTTATTTTACTTTTGAGAGAGAAAGAGACAGAGTGTGAGTGGGAGAGGGGCATAGAGGGAGACCCAGAATCCGAAACAGGTTCCAGGTTCCAAGCTGTCAGCACAGAGCCTGACATGAGGCTCAAATCCATGAACCATGAGATCACGACCTCAACTCAAGTTCGACATGTAACTGACTGAGCCACTCAGGCACCCCTCTATCAATTACTTTGAATTCAAATGGACTTAACACTTCAATCTAAAGAAATAGGGTGACAGAATGAATTAAAAAAAAAAAAAAACAAGACCCTTCTGTATGCTGCCTATAAGGGAATGATTTTAGACCTAAAGGCACCTAGAGATTGAAAGTGAAGAGACTGAGAAACATGTATCATACAAGTAGGTGTTAAAATAAAGCTTAAGTAGCAATATTTATATTGGAATAAATAGACTTCAAAAGCAAAGTCTGAAACAATAATAAATAACAAACATTAAAAAACAAAATAACAAAGGAATTAATCAGTAATAATACAACAATACTGGGGGCTTTAATATCTCACTGACATCAATGGACAAGTCATCTGAATAGAAAAATCAACAAAGAAACAATGGCTTTGAATGGCATACTGGACCAGAAGGATTTCACAGATATGTTCAGAATAGTCCATCCTAAAACATCAGAATACACATTCTTTTCAAGTGCACATAGAACATTCTCCAGAATAGATCAATATTAGCCCATAAAACAAGCCTTGACAAATTCAAGAAGATCAACGTCATACCATGCATCTTTCCTGACCCCAATGCTATCAAACTAAAAGTCAGCCACAAGAAAGTACCTGGAAAGAACACAAATACATGGAGGTTAAATAACATACTTCTAAACAATGAATGGGTCAACCATGAAATAAAGAAACAAAAAAGTACATGAAAAAAAAAATAAAATGAAAACAATAGGATTCAGCAAAAGTGATTTTAAGAGGGAAGTTCACAGTACTACATAATTACCTCAAAAAGCAAGAAAAATCTCATCTCAAACAACGCAACTTTATACCTAAAGGTTCTAGAAAAAGAACAAACACAACCTAAAACCAGTAGAATGAAGGAAATAATAAAGATTAGAGCAGAATAAAGGACACAGAAACTAAAAAAAATAAACAAACAACAACAAAAACCCAATAGAACACATCAATGAAACCAGGATCTGATTCTCTGAAGAAAAAAAAAAAAAGAATAAAATTGATAATTATCTCACCAGACTTATTAAGAAAAAACAGAAAGGACTCAAACAAAATCATAAATGACAGAAATAACATCACAGAAATATAAATAATTATAAGAGATTATAAAAAACCATATCCCAACAAATTGGACAACCTAGAAGGATAAATTCCTACAAGAACAAACTACCAAAAATGAAACAGAAATCAATAAAACATTGAACAGACCAAAAACCAGCAAAGAAATTAATTGGTAATCAAAAACCTCCCAAGAACAAAAGTCAAGGGTTAGATGGCTTCACAGGTTAATTCTAAAATCATTTAAAGAGGGGTGCCTGGTGGCTCAGTCGGTTAAGTGTCCAACTTCGGCTCAGGTCATGATCATGGTTCTTGGGTTCAAGCCCCGTGTCAGGCTCTGTGCTGACAGCTCAGAGCCTGGAGTCTGCTTCGGATTCTGTTTCTCCCTCTGTCTCTGTTCCTCCCCTGCTCTCACTCTGTCTCTCTCTCACTCTCTCAAAAATAAATAAAGATTTAAAAATTTAAAAAAAAAGTTTAAAGAAGAGTTAATACCTATTTTTCTTAAGCTATTCAAAAATTAGAAAAGAAGAGCTAAAACCTATTTTTCTTAAACTATTCAAAACTTAGAAAAAACTTCCAAATTAATTCTATGAGGCCAGCATTACCCTGACACCAAAACCAGATAAAGACACCACTTAAAAAGAGAGAGAGAGAGAGAGAGAGAGAGAGAGAGAACTACAAAACAGTATCCTTAATGAACATGGATGCAAAAATCCTGAACAGAATACTAGCAAACAAAATCCATTACCTTAAAAAAGTCATTCACCATAATCTAGGTTTTATTCTAGGTTTTATTTAATCTAGGATTTATTCCTGGGTTGCAAGAGTGGCTCAATATTTGCAAATCAATCATCATGATACATCAATAAAAGAAATGATAAGAACCATATATATGATCATTCCAATAAATGCAGAAAAAACATTTGACAAAGTACAATATCCATTCATGATAAAAACCCTCCCTGAAGTAGGTTTAGAAAGAATTATAATTCAATATAATAAAGGTCATACATGAAAAAACCCCACAGCTATCATCATTCTTAATGGGGAAAAACAGAGCTTTTCCCGTAAGGTCAGGCGCAATAAAAGGATGTCCACTACCACAACATTCATTCACCATAGTTCTGGAAGTCCCAGCCACAGTACTCAAACAACAAAAATTTAAAAATGCATCCAAATTGTTAAGGAAGAAGTAAAACATTCACTATTTGCAAATGACATGATGCTCCATATAGAAAATCTGAAAGACTCCACCTAAAAACTGCTAGAAATGATAAATGAATTCTGTAAAGTCACAGGATATGAAATCAATGTATGGAATTCTGTTGCATTTCTATACACCAAAAATGAAGCAGAAGGAGAAATTAAAATACTCTCATTTACAATTGTACCCAAAATAGTGAGATACCTAGGAATAAACCAAACCAAAGAGTTAAAAGAGAGCTATATTCTGAAAACTATAACATACTGATAAAATAAAGTGAAGATGACACAAAGAAATGAAAAGACATTGCATGCTAATGGATTGAAAGAAAAAAATACTTTAAGAATGTCCATACTACCCTAAGCAATCTACAACTTTAACGTAATCTCTATTAGAATACCAACAGCATTCCGCACAGAACTAGAACAAACAATCCTAGAATTTGTATGGAACCAGAAAAGACCCAAGTAGCCAAAGCAATCTTGAAAAAGAAAAGCATAGCTGGAGGCATTACAATTCTGGAATTCAAGTTATATTACAAGCTGTAGTGATCAACATAGCATGGTACTGGCACAAAAATAGACACAGAGATCAACAGAAAAAAATATGAAACCCAGAAAGAAACCCACAATTATATGGTCAATCTTTGAAAAAGGAGGCAAGAATACACAATGTATAAAAAGGGTCTCTTCAACAATAGTGTTGGGAAAACTGGACAGCTATATGCAAAGAAATGGAACTGGACCACTTTATCACATCATACACAAAAACTTAGAATAAGTACTTAAATATGAGACCTGAAACCATAAGAGTCTTAGAAAAGAGCACAAACAGTAATTTCTCTGACATGGACTATAAAATTTTTTCTAGATAGAACTTCTGAGGCAAGGGAAACAAAAGAGAAAATAAACTATTGATACTACATCAAAATGAAAAGCTCCCGCACAGCAAAGAAAACAATCAACAAAATTAAAGGCAACGTACTGAACAGGAAGAGATATTTGCAAATGGCATATCTAATAAAAGGTTAGTATCCAAAATACATAAAGAACTTGCAAAACTGAACACCCAAAATCACAAATAATCCACTTACAAAAGGGTAGGAGACATGAAAGACATTTCTCCAATGAAGACATCCAGATGGCCAGCGCACACATAAAAAGAACCTCAACGTCATTCATAAGGGAAATGCAAGCCAAAACCACAATGAGATATCACTGCATTTTGTCAGAATGGCTAAAGTAAAAAACACAAAAAACAACAGGTGTTGCTGAGGATATGGAGAAAAGGGAACACTGCTGCACCATTGTTGAGAATGTTGAAAACATCTTGGAGTTTCTTCAAAAATTAAAAATAGATATGCTATGATCAAGGCAACCGGGTATTTACCCAAAAATACAAAAACACTAATTCAAAGGTATTCGTGTACCCTAGTGTTTATAGCAGCACTATTTAAAATAGTCAAGCTATGGAAGCAGCACAACTGCCCATCAATTTATGATTGGATAAAAAATAGTATATATACACAATTGAGTATTATTCAGCCATAAAAAATGAAATCTTGCCATTTGCAATGAAATGTATGTAGCCAGAGAGTATAATGCCAAGCAAAATAAGAGAAATTACGATATTGTTTCACTCATATGTGGAATTTAATAAACAAAACAAAGAAAAAAAGACAAACCAAAAAAACAGACTCTTAATTATAAAAAACAAACTGATGGGTACCAGAGGGGTGGCAGGAGGGGGGATGGGGGAAATAAGTGAAGGGGATTAAGAAGTACACTTGTTGTGATGAGCATCGAATGAGGTATGGAACTGTCGAATAACTATGTTGTACTCCCACATGTACCTCATATTATACCATATGTTAACTAACTGGAATTAACATAAAAACTTAATTTTTATTTTCATTTTTTATCATGTCATTTTAACTAATTAAATAAATAAAATTATTTCCATGAACCTGGAGACTTAAGTCTGCAAACTCATTGTGATTACATTGTGTGGCCATACGCTGGGTAATTTAGTTGGCTGTTTACCAGGTCCACTTGGTTTTAATATACTGACCATTTTACCAAGTGGATTAATGTAAAAGTAATTGTGGGCTTTTTGTTAAATCAGTCACTGAAAATTTAAATATCCGTTTTTATGTTGACCAGTTATTATCTCCCCACTTCAAAATTATGGGAATATGTACCACTAAGATATAGTGAACTGCAACAAACTAATGGCATAATAAATTTTAATTATGTATTTTAGAATTCAAGTTGCATGCTTAATATTTGTTGTTCTCCATCGTATATGTGGGAATTTCCCAAATCAAATGCCTTCACAAAAAACTGTAAAACATAATGCTGGTAGAATTTACTCGAATAACTTTTAAAATATATAATTTATTTATTTTTATTTTTTAACATTTATTTTTATTTTTGAGAGACAGAGAGAGAGAGAGAGAGAGACAGAGCATGGGCGGGGCAGGGGCACAGAGAGAGAGAGAGGGACACAGAATCTGAAAGCAGGCTCCAGGCTGTGAGCTGTAGCAAAGAGCCCAACGTGGGGCTCAAACCCATGGACCATGAGATCATGACCTGAGCTGAAGTCAGACACTCGACCAACTGAGCAACTGAGGCACCCCTAAAATATATAATTTCTACTGTTATTAACCTAGAACCTACACAGAAATATTAAAGCATACTAAAGGTCATACAACTTATACATGGCAGAATTCAGAACACACAGTTCGTTGAATTATAAACCTTGCTGTACAACCTGTGTTCATAGCAGTTAGACACTATATAGTTCTTCAGTTGACAATGTTTTTGAAATGATACTTAGCTCACTCATTTGGATGTTAAAATTTAATAAGATAAAAAGGTTAGAAACTTAGTTTATTATGTCACATTTCTAATAAAAATCTTCTGTCCAAGATAAACTTATTTTTTTTTGTCATACACTAATACTAAAATATCCAATTGGATTGAGTCACATATTGGAGTTTTGAGTTATTGGAGAGAGAGAGAGAGAGAGAGAGAGAGAGAGAGAGAGAAAACACTAGAACACTAGGAATAGTGCCAAAAAGTAAACTTACTCAAGGAATATACCAGTATAATACAACATAAATACAAGATATAGATGTATAAAGTATCTGCATTGACACAGACAGATGATAAAATGAGCTACAAAAATTTAATCCCAATATTTTGGTCACTCAAGGTCTTTTCAATCTATCCACGGAGCTTTAATCTCTTCTATCTTATTTCAGCCTTCACCATAATTCTAGCACTCATTTCCAATCCCTTCCTTCAATCAATTACAGCTCATATGTTTGTCTTTGACATATGGGTATTTTCAATTCTCAATTTCACTCTCAGGATCTTCAGAAATTTCTTATCTTTTGCCAGCCAACTTTAGACTCTTTAATCTTTCTTCAGATATCCTTTGCATTTCCATTAAATTGCATGCCTGTTCTAACAAAGTGTAGGCACTTTCAATTTTGGAAAGCCTTGAAAATATTTTAAGGTAATGTTAGAGACGTCCAAAGGGCTTAGAAACCCAGAAATTCAAAGTTACATCACATTTTCTCTGGTTAACTTTATTCTCTAGGCAAATGGTTCTGACTGCTGGTTGCACATCAGAATCATATGGGGGGATTTTAAAAATTCGAACACAGAGGAATTATCTCAGAATCTCTAGTGGAGGGACAGTAGCATCAGTAAATTTTAAAACCCCTTAGGCGGTTGCAGTGTGCACTCAAGATTAAGAACTCTTGGACTAAAATTTCTTTCTTGTTAATTAATCAGATTACATTTTAGAGGTCTTCTTTCACTACAATGTATAAACCACTGAGGCAGGCAGTTAGGCTGACTTTCCTCACTGTAATTCAGCCCCTAGAAGAATTCCTGAAAAAAACATGTAGCAAGCAGATATTGGTTAAAGGAATAAGGAAATGAGGGATATTTCAGTTATTCCACGTGCCTATAATTTTGTGACTTTATCATGGTTGAGATCTTCTTCCTCAGATTTGCAATTTTAGGAAGTTAATTTTATCAAGTATCCCAGAAATATCTACTCTCACATGTTAAATAGGTTTATAATGGCTCATTAAAACCAAAGGGCATATAATTAAATTAGCAGAGTGATAGACCATTCCAGTGTTGTGAACATGAAGCAGAGCATCATTTTCCTGGTTCTGAACTATTTGTTAAACTACAATAATTGAGAAGGCTCTGTAATAAACAGGGAATCACCACATAAGCACCTTGATAATTATCTGATGATGATGTTGTGTTTATGCATTTTCTTTTTTTTATTTTATATAAATGTTTATGTTGTGTTATAGCATTTTAAGTGGTGAAAAAAAATTTAATTTCACTGTAATTTTTATACCATCCACTCACAAATACCAAAATATAAATAAAACTCATAATTTTACACATGAAAAAATAAGAAGAGTTCTTTACTCGCAACTCTCTTCAGAGATAGCACTGGCTGCACGCCCAAGTCTGGCGTGGAGATGGCAGCTCCCACGTGTGAAGCCTGTAACCTCCTTCAGCCTCTAGATTAAGAGCCCCTGAATTGATGGAATGGTGTTAGCCGAATTCCTATTGCTATGAACCGGGAAATGAATTTGTGTAAGGGGATGGAGTATAAAAGGCAGAGACTAAAGAAAGAACATTACAGGGTGCTGTCCAGAGGGGTGGAGGTTTAGCTCCCAGCGGGCTCTGCCCTCATGGAGGAGGGACAATGTTCTGGTGAAAAATATATCTGAAGTCCATTTGTAAGGAAAGAAAAGGGAGAAATGAAAACAACGCCTAAATTTGGAGCCAATTAAACTAGTCCACATTGCTATCTTTGGAAAATAACTTAAAGAATGAGAGGCAAGGAAAAAAGGACATTCATCTTAGAAGGGCCCAAAGTACTTTGAAATTTTGGAGGAATGTAAGGACAGTTGCTAAAACCATTTTTGTCATCGTAATGGATGAAATATTTCAAATTTAAACAGTAACCAAAATTCCTTTATCATGTTGCATTTCTACAGAGAACTTTAGATGACTTGAAAGGGCTTATTTTTAAGTTTAAATATTTGCCTTACAGAATTTGAACATTGTTTCATTGAAACCTGTTTATCTTTTATATAACTTTATTATTACTAATTCTATCACTGTGTATGTGAATATCTGTGTGAAAAGCAAAGAACTTTGATGAAACAGGCTGGTAATCTGTAGGCAGTTTAAATCCATTCTTAATTAGTAAAAATAAGCCATTTAATACATTACCAAATTCACAATGGAAACAAAAGTTTTGTTGAAAATGTCAGTTTTGAATATTTTGGAGAATTTGTTATCAAGTATCATACTTCATGGATTTACATGCCAGGGGACTTTTATTCAATTTTTAGGAAAAAAATAAAAATAGTATGCACTGAACAGAAAGGAGAAGTGCTCCTATCTCTCCTAATAAAACCTTTTATCATTTTTACTTCCCTTAGGAGCAAGATATATAATGATGAACTTTTGAAAATATTTATGGCACACTTCTCACTGTTACCCTGAATTACTGCTTAAAGCAGGACTTGCAAACTCAAATGCCTATAGGGGGTGGGAAGATAATGTGAATGTTTAAAATATGCCAGATTGAAAAATATTCTTCACTTACAGGGGGAAAAAATACTCCTTATCTTTTCTTGAAACATGTAGCCCTCTGGGTCAATTTTTATTTTTCCCACTTGTGAAACAGATAAGGGTACAGGTAGTGGCTTGCTTTCCTCTTAACTCTGCTGTGAGAAAAATAAAAGTGAAAGGATAATGCTGAAACCCTGCCACTTGACTTAAGTGCAGCTATGATAACAGGGAGTGATGGGAACATAGCGGAGTGGCCGCTGTATACTTACCCAAAAGTACAATTGCAATTTGGATTCAGAAAAGAGTTGGAATCCCAACAGGGCCAATCTCTAAAGAGTCCAGAGAAGCTGGCAACCTGTATCTTTACATAGAAGGTACTTACACAAAAATTGGCCTCTAAGTCATATATATGTATATATTTATATATATATATATATGTATATATATATATATAGCCTTAGACTATATATATAGACTATATATATATATATATATATATAGCCTTAGACTATATATATAGACTATATAGACTATATATAAGTCTAAGCCTTAGACTTATATAGACTTAGAGACATATATATATATACACCCTCCAGTATACATATGGGGAAAAGAAAGTGAAAGATGTTATCAGATATAACTATTGATCCACCATTTATAACCTTTATTCCGGAGACTTAAATATCATAAATAAAATCAACCACTTTAAAAAAACTGTTATGTCCACATTCAAAAGAATGAAGTTGGACCCTTACCTTACACAGTATACAAAAATTAACAAATTAAGACCTAAAACTAGTACACTTCTAGAAAAAAACATAGGGGAAAAGCTTTGTAACATAGGATTTGGCAGTGAATTCTTGGATAGGAAACCAGAAGCACAAGCAACAAAATAAAAATAAGCAAATAGGACTACACAAACTGAAAAACTTCTGCACGGCAAAGGAAATTAACAGAGTGAAAAGGTAACCTATAGAATTGAAAAAATACTTGCAAATAATATATTTTATAAATATTTAATATGCAGAATATATAAGGAATGTCTATATCTTAACAATAAAAAAAGACTGGATTTAAAAATAGGCAAAAGATGTAAATAAGTATTTCTCCAAATAAGATGTATAAATAGCAAAGAACATGAAATGGTATTCAACATCACTAAGCATTAGGGAAATAGAAGTCAAAACCACAAAGAGATGTTAATTAACACCCATTAAGATAGCCATTATTGAACAGAAAATAACTGTTGGAAAGAATGTAGACAAGTTAGAATCCTTGTACACTGTTCAGAATGTAAAATAAATGTAGCAATTAGGGAAAACATTTGGGGGTTCCTCAAAAAATTAAACATAGAGTTACCATATGATCTAGTAATCCCACTACTGGGTATACATCCAAAAAAACTCGAAGCAAGATCTTTAAGAGATATTTGCACACCCATGTCCATTACATCATTTTTACACTAACTAAGAGATGGGAATAATCCAAATTTTATTGACAGATGAATGAATAAAGAAAATATGACATAGAGGAGGATAGCTCGAGAGTGATATAGGAATACATTGAACTCACCTCCTCTCGTGGACACAGTAAATCTACACCTACATGTAGAACAGTCTTTTTGAAGAACTGAGAGCTGATTGAACAGTTACCTCACAACAAATGATAGAGGGACCACATAGAGAAGGGTAGGAGAGATGGAGACACTGTAATGACATGAATCCCACCCCCAGCACAGTGACCTACTGAAGGCAGGCATATTACTGAAGGTTCTGTGAACAGACTTACCCTAGGGGACAGCAAAAAAAAAAAAAGCAACAGTTAAAAGGGAAACTTGATAAGTGAAGGAAATCCATTTATTAACCTGAAACTATCCACCAATATAGGCAGGGAAGTACTTGAATTTTCTCTAGAGTTGGAAGCACTGACATGTGTCATGTTGTTTTTTGTTTTTTGATTTTTTTTTTTCCCTGCCCATTTCAGTCTTGGTAGTGCAGGCAGGAGCAAGTTCCAGGTGTTTTACCCCTGCTAAGTATGCCATTGGTCCCTGACCCATACCAGCTTCACTCATGCCAAGGCAACCCCAGCATGATAGGTCCCAGCCTCCCAACCACCACAGATCAGGCCATCCCACTAAGGCAGCTCTGGAACAGTGGGTTCCAGCTGTATTGTCAAGGTAGCATCAGCACATAATGCCACAGGACACTTCTGACCCACACTTGCCCCAGCCTCAACAGTTCTACAATGGGAGATCCAGTGTAGCATTCCATGGGCCCCCCATCACATGCTTGCTCCAGCTTTAGCCATCTCATCAGGTGGCCCCAAAGTGGAACACCTTAATACCTCCTGACTCATGCCCACTATAACTCCAGCCATCCCAACATGGTGGCTCTGGTGCAGTGCATCTTGGAATCTCAAGCCCACTCCAGCCCCAACCATCACACCAAGGTAGCCCCAGAACACCACACCTTATTCCAGAAACCCCTGCTGGACTGCACCTGTACCAACTCCAGCTGACCCATAAAGCAATGCTGGTGAAGCACATCCTGGGGAAACCCCCCACCCTTGGTATCTGCACATTTTAGTTCCAACTCTCCTATCAAGATGACCCATGTGTGGCACACTTTGGGATCCTCTGACTCTTGTCTTATCCAGTTCCAGCCACACGAAATGGTATATATGATATATACACATACAAAATGATACATATGATATATACATACAAAATGATACATATGATATATCATTATATGATATATATATCATATATATATGAAATAGTAATATATGAATCTCATGGCAACCACAACCCAAAGACCTATGATAGATACACAAAAAAATAAAGAAAGCCAAACCTAACACTGAAGAAAACCATCAAATCACAAGGGAAAAAAGCAAGAGAATGGAATTGAGAAGGACTACAAAACAAACAGAAAATAATTAAAATGGCAATAAATACACACTTATCAATAATTACTTTAAATGAAAATGACTAAATGTTCCAATGTTTAAAAAAATGGTGGATGATTAAAAAAAAAAAAAAAGACCTATCTATATGCTACCTAAAAGAGACTCACTTCAGATGTAAAGACACAGAGAAACTGAAAGTGAAGGAATGGAAAAGATAATTCCTGCAAATGGAAACCAAAAGAAAGCAATATCCATATCAAACAAAACAGATTTTAAAACAGACTTAACACGAACAAGTACTACATAATGATAAAGTGGTCAATGCACGAATAGAATATAACATTTATGAATATTTATGAACCCAACATAGAACATCTAAATACATAAAGCAATTATAGGGGTTCCTGGGTGACTCAAGTTGGTTAAGCATATGACTTTGGTGCAGGTCATATTCTTACGGTTTGTGGGTTTGAGCCTCGCATAGAGTTCTGTGCTGACAGCTCAGAGCCTGGAGCCTGCTTCAGATTCTGTGTCTCCCTGTCTCTCTGCCCCTCCTCCACTTGTGTGTGCTCTCTCTGTCAAAATTAAAATGAAGAGAAATTTTAAAATCTTTTTTTTTAATTTTTTTAACATTTATTTATTTTTGAGACAGAGACAGAGCATGAACGAGGTAGGGTCAGAGAGAGAGGGAGACACAGAATCTGAAACAAGCTCCAGGCTCTGAGATGTCAGCATAGAGCCCGACACGGGGCTCGAACTCACGGACCGCGAGATCATGACCTGAGCTGAAGTCGGACCCTTAACCGACTGAGCCACCCAGGCGCCCCTGAAGAGAAATTTTAAAAGATACATAAAGCAATTAATAGTAGATGTAAAACAAGAAATTGACAGTAAGGAAAAAAACAAACAAACAGGGGGCCTTAGCAACCCATTTATATCAATGAACACAACATCCAGGCAGAAAAATCAATTTAAAAAAATAGCTTTAAAAAACACAATAAACCACATGAATTTGATCGATATAGAGACAGCATTTTCACCCCAAATCTGTAGAACACACATTCTTTTTAATTGCACATCAAAGAATTTCCAGGACAGATCATATGTTAGGCCACAAAACAAGTCTCTATAAATTTAAGAAGACTGAAATCATATCAAGCATCTTTTCCACACAATGGTATGAAAATAGAAATCAACTGCAATGAAGAAGATGGTTTAGTCTGTAGAGCACTCATCTCTTGATCTCAGTCATGAATTCAAGCCCCATGTTGGGTCAAGAGCTTACTTAAAAAAATAAGTTAAAAAAATAAGTCAAGAACAAGAAGAAAACTGGAAAAAAACTAAACACATATAGACTTAAAAATAAAGCTATTGAAAATCAATAGATCAATGAATTCAAACTGAAAATTTTAAAAAATACCTTGAGACCAATGAAAATGGAAACACTTCACTGAGTTTATAAGATACAGCAAAATCAGTTCTAGGAGGTAGGTTAATAGCAATACAGGCCTACTTGAAGCCACAAGAAAAAATCTGAATAAACTAACTTTACACCTAAAAAAAATTAGAAGAAGAGTAAAGAAAGCCCAAAGTTTGTACAAGAAGGGAAATAATAAAGATGATGTGAAAACAAAATAGACTAAAAAATAGACAAATCAATGAAATTAAAAGGTAGGTTTTTTTTTTATATACGGTAAATAAAATCAAAATACAGGAAAAAAGGGCCTAGTAAATACAATGAAAAAAATGAAAAAAAGTTACAAGTGACACTAAAGAATTACAAAGGATTATAATACTACAAAAATTATATGCCAAGAGATTAGAAAATCTAGAAGAAATGGATAAAGACTTAGCAGCACATAACCTTCCAAGATTGAATTAAAAAGAAATAGAAAATCTGAAGAGATGAATTACAAGTAGTGAAATTGAATCAAAGGTTTAAAAACTTGAAAAAAACAAAAACAAAAAGAAAACAAGGGTCCATGACAAGAGGGCTCACAGGTGAATTACACAAAACACTTAAAAGAGAGTTAGTTCCTATTCTTAAATCATTGCAAAAATTGAAGAGGAAGAAATTCTACCAAACTCATTTTACAAGGCCAGAATTAACCTGATACCAAAACCAGACAAGACTCCAAACAAGAGAAAATTGTAGGTCAGTATCCTTGATAATCCTATGAATCTCATTAAAGAACTATTAAAATGAATTCAGTAAATTTGCAAGATACACAATTGAAATACAGAAACTGGTTGTATTTTTGTATATTCCCTATAAAGATCAGTTAGTTAAATTACTCTTACTTGGAAGTATATTTTTAGATATTGTTTTAGAAGTAGAAAAATGAAGAGTATTTAAGGAAAGGATGAAAGATAGTTTCCATGTTGAATCTGTTCATGCTAATAGTTGAGTTATTTAGCTTCCAAGTTATTATATGTAATGCTAAAATTGTGTCCTCCTATATTTAACATCTTTAAAAAAAAATTTATCACATCTAGAACCCCAGGAACCAAAATCTTAACAAGTCGTGGCTCATTATTTGAATAGCTCATTATTTGAATTATTGGTGTATTCTTTTATTGTAAAATAGGTATTCATTTTTTTAGGTTTTTGGCTTTCTTTCTGCATTGATGGTAGCTCTTTACAAATCATATATTACTTATAAACTCAGTCTAGGTAAGGGAGAATCAATGTTAAACAGTAAGTTTTTCAAGCCATGTATATAAATATTCAGCAAAGAAAAATAGATATTTGGTGATAAAGATGGAAAAGCCTATAGAGAAAAGCAATCATTGTAACTGCATAAAGATACTGAGGTTATTTTCAGTTTCTCACTTTTCAATGCTATAGAAGCTACAAATTGAAAGAGATCTCAGGAATAGTCATAGGTCATTATCCACACCTGGAAAAATATGTCTGCCTCTCTAAATATGAATAACTTTTAAAATATTTAGAAAGATAGCAATTATATAGATGTATATTTTAGTGTATACTCTACCAAACTAAAATGGGGCCAAAACTATATGTTTTATCTTCCTGATTTTTCCTCATTTACCAAAAGCTGAGATATGTGACAAACTGTTTTAGCAAGTAATTAGTAAAAGAAATTAAACAGATAAGGATCAAAGGTGTTTATAGGATATTTCCTTCTAATTTGATCCTTATTTATTCTGCATTATATTACTTCAAAGAAATGTTACATTCTAAAAGTCACAGAACCATAAAATAGATAATTTTTATTCTTGGTTCCAGGACAAGGGTATCAGATTATCTTTATCAAATTGGACTTTTCCACTTTAATAATTTCAAATATCTTGAGCACATACAGTATTTCAGCATGGTGCTAAATTATATGATTACACGTTAGCCTCACCATAACACAGCCAGATGAGGAGCTTAAAAGACTTAAAGGTCAGTTAACTTTTGTTGAGACAGCTAGTAAGAAACTGAGAGACATTGAATGAAATATTATAATTACTCCTCCAGACAATGTTTTTGTCTCCCCAAATTCATTTAATGAATCCCTACCCCCAATCTGATAGGGTTAGGAAATAGGGCCTTTGGGATAATTAGGATTAAATGAGATTATAAAGTTGGGGTGCTCATGATGGGATTAGTGCCCTAATAACAGTTAGGAGAGCTCTTCCTCCTTTTCTGTGTCACATTGGGCTACAATGAGAAGATAGCCATCTAAAAGCCAGGAAGCAGGCCCCTAACAGATACCATCTGCCAGCCCCCTGATATTGAACTTCCCAGGATCTACAAATTGAGAGAAATAATTTATTTAAGATACTCAGTATATGGAATTTTGTTACAACAACCTGAACTAAGATAATTACTAATGAATATTTCTCCAAACATGGAACAAAGTGACATATTTTGAGTTCTAATTTTAAATTCTAAGTTCCCAAAGAAAACAATTTCTTGAAAAAAATTTACCCTCATTCTTCTTTATATTGTCAAAATAAGTAGGTACTAGATTGGAGCTCCTTTTTTCCCCCAGACATAAAGGTAGACACTAAAGGAAAAAAATAAAAAGGGAAATCTCTGTTCAGGAATCCCTGGTGCAAGATTGGAAGAACAAATATAGTTAAAATGCCTACACTACCCAAAGCAATCTATACATTCAATGCAATCCCTATCAAAATAGCACCACCATTCTTCACAGAGCTAGAACAAACAATTCTAAAGTTTGTATGGAACCATAGAAGATCCCAAATAGCCAAAGTAACGTTGAAACACACATACACACACACACACACACACACACACACACACACACACACACACACACACGGCATCACAGTTCTGAACTTCAAGCTGTATTACAAAGCTATAATCTTTAAGATGGTATGGTAGTGGCACAAAAACAGACACATACATCAATGAGACGGAATAGAAAACCCAAAAATGGATCCACAAACGTATGGCCAACTAATCTTTGACAAAGTTTACACTATACACAAAAATAAACTCAAAATGGATGAAAGACCTAAATGTAAGACAGGAAACCATCAAAACCCTGGAGGAGAAAATAGGCAATAGCCTCTTTGACCTGGCCTGGACCAACTTGTTACTAGAACTGTCTCTGGAAGCAAGGGAAAGAAAAGCAAAAATGAACTCTTGGGACCTCATCAAGATAAAAATCTTCTGCACAGTGAAGGAAATAATCAACACCCCAATGTTTATAGCAGCTCTATCAACAATAGCCAAATTATGGAGAGAGCCCAGATGTCCATTGATGAATGGATAAAGATGAGGTGGCATATACATACAATGGAATATTACTTGATAATCACAAAGAATGAAATCTTGCCATTTGCAACAATGTGGATGGATCTAGAATGTATTATGCAAAGTGAAATAAGTTACTCAGAGAAAGACAAATGTCATACAATTTCACTCATTTATGGAAATTAAAAACACATAAACATAAGGGAAGGGAAAGAAAAATGAAATGAAATGAAATGAAATGAAATGAAATGAAATAAAATAAAATAAAATAAAATAAAATAAAATAAAATAAAATAAA